>NW_005356173.1:2939523-2970221 GCF_000412655.1 Myotis brandtii
CAAATATATGAGCATTTTGGAAATCCCCTGGTTACCACTTTTCTTATTTATAAAATAGTAATGCTAAACTATGTGGTTTTTAAAGAGTTGTTTTGTTTTTCTAATCATGGAACAGACTGACAGATCTCAGGGAAGTGGGGGGCAGATTGGAAGAGATTATCCAAAGAATTTATATGCATATATGCATAACCCCTGGACACGGACAGGGGTGAAGGCCTGGGGTTGGGTGGGGATTTGGGTAGAGGAGGGCAAAGGGGAGAAATGGGGGACATCTGTAATACTCTCAACAATAACTCTCAAAAAAATCTAAGGCACTGTAACTCCAACTTCACCCTTGGAACACATTTATAAAAATAATTAAAAGGGCATTTTTTTTCAATCTTCATTGTGCACAATAAACATACATACTTAATTCTCCACTTACTGTTGCATTGCATTTATATTCATTGGATGAGTATCACATGCTAATCTCTGAAGACCCAAAATAAATAAGAAAAGTCCAACCTTTTGACTAACTCTCAGTCTATTTGGGAAAATAAAAGAGAAAAGATAAATTATAATAAAGTAAGAAAGAAAGAGTATATATAAAATTTTGTCACAATAAATATGGAAGAATAGCCTTGAAAATGTTGAGTTTGACTAAAGTTAATTTGTGTTTTCGATAATACCCCTTTAAAAAGTTCTATTGATTTTCTAGATCCAGACAAAACATCAACCCCAACCCCCATGTTTTGCAAACATGAATCCAGAAGCCTGAAAAATCGAGTGGCTTTCCCAAATTTATCCATGTTATTAGAGGTAAAGCCTTAGAGGTCTCCCTGTTTTGTTCTCCCTGTTGCCTTCCCTCCAAATGTTGGCCAGTCTGTAGGATATCTAAATCCTCAATTCCTTCCCTTTGCCTTTTCTTTGCCTTTTCTTATACTGTATAGTCTAGCCACACTGGCACCTTCACTGGTTCAGCTAAGATTATTGCCTCCTTTGTACTTGATTTTCCCTTTTTGTGGGATGCCCCCCCCCTCTTATGCCCCCCGCCTGCCCCCCCCCCCAGGTATTTGTATGGCTGACTCCACACCATTCAGATAGCATCTCCATTATCTCCTCAGAGAGTGCTTTTGTTTCTCAAACTTGCTCTTCCCCATGATTCCCTTTTATCCCATGTATTTCCATCATTGCAGTTTATATTTGTCATAGCCTTTGTCTCTGTCTGAAATTATTTGATGTTTATCATCTGTTTTCTTCCTCTTGAAACAAGCTCCATGAAAGCAAGGATACTCCTCTTTACCACTCAGTTGTCCAACACTGAGCAATATCAGCTCATGATACTTTCTTAATAATACTTGTTGAAGGGATAATAATTCTGGTTCCCACAGATTATGCATAGCATAATTATGCATAGCATCAATTAAATAGGATAATGTTAGCTATCATGATTTGAGGGCACCAAGAAAGAAATATCTGTAAAATTGAAAAAAAAATAATGACCATGTTTTCTGAAATCTCTGTATGACTAACTCCTTATAGTAAGACTTTGAAGGATAATAATGAAAAATAAATCACATAAGGAAGCAATAACATTTTCATGTTTCCTGTGTGTTTAAAGTACCTTAACCTAACTCATAAAATGTCACCTTTCTCCAAGTGAAGGTCGTAGTTGGTACAGTAAGGCTGCTTCTTCCAGGAGTTTGAAGTTGTTGATCTTGCCCTGGGAGAGAAAAGGCCTAGGACAGAGTTTTTTGGGGGAATAAAAGCTTTGAAACAGAAGAAGTAAGAGCTGGCCAAGGAAGATGGAAAGGAGAAGCCAGGAAGATCCATGGGAAATGTAGGAACCATGGGGTTGCAGGGGAGGGGGGTCGTGGTTTGTGTAATGTGATCTTAGTCAAGAAGGCAGAGGGCAAAGTTTAGAGGAATTTCAAAAGGAAGCAAGTAATCCATGCTGTGGAAAAGTTAATGGAGATAAGGACTAAGATGTATCCTTTATATTTGGCAACAAAGGTACAGTTGGCAACTATTCTTGGTTAGTTAACGCAAGTTGCTATAACAAATAAATCCCCAAGTGACACTGTTTTTCACAGCAAAAATTTGCTTCTCAATCACAGGATAGTTCCAATGAATGTTCTTGGTTGGCAGGTAGCTTCCCTTAAGGTAATTCAGAGACCACATTTCTTCCTTCTTTTGGCCCCATGTCTGTGTAAGGGAGCCAGAAAATGTAGTCCATGGATGCACAGCTACTATGGAAGGAGGCACAAATAATAATGGGTAGTAACCAGTCTTCCAGGGTGGTGCAGAAATCTGCAATGAGGTCATTTTCATTTCAGAAGTATTCCTTGGTCATCTAGAAAAGTAGGGCTACATATATACATATTATGTATGTTCTCATGCAAAGTTATAATTTATTAGAAGAGATAAGGTGTATATGAATTATGGTAATTCAAAGCTATTTCTAAATTTATTCATGTAAATTTTGTGATAGAAAATTAGATAAGAGTGGTTAAAAGCATGTCCCTGTATTGGCTAAACCAGTAAAAATGTAGACTCTTTTCACTGATGTATCTTATCTTCCTATTTTCAGTTGACAAACGTAAGTCACCCCCTCTTTCCAGATAAAAGGCTATTGCCAACTGGATTGAACCACTTGCATATGAATTTATCTTGGTATACAATTTAGCCCATAAAAAATCTAGTGCAGCTTATGAAACTAAAATCCTACATTCTTGATTTATTTTGTTTTCTATTTTTTAATCTATTCTTAAGCCTATTGCAGTTTCAGTATTGGATAAACAATTTGTGCCCAGCTTAGAATGTTCTATAAATGGAATTATTTCAGCAGAGGTTGGGGTGGAGGAAGAGCCAGGGGAGTGTTACATTTTTTATAAATTGTTGAGTTAAGAATTAAATGTTAGAAGAGAATAAGTCTGAAAAAGACTTAAAGCAAAATGACTAGACTTTACTGTTTCTAACTGCAACTGAAGTAGATGAACATTATATAAATCAAGAGTTGGCACATTTTTTAAAGGGCAGGGTAGTATTTTAGGATTTGGAGGAAACATACTGTGTTTGCCACAACTGCTCAGTTTTGTTGTCATTATAGCATGTCAGTTCAAAGGGGAAGAAGCTTGCAATTCTACTCATGTGTAGTACTCTTTGAAGGCTTTCCTGCTCAATTAGTCAATTAGTAGCCACCAGATGGAGAAGGCTATTTCTTCATGCCTATATGTATTGGCACGTGTGTGAGAGTGACAGTGAGAGACAGTGGATCAGGCCTCCCCATGTCCCTTTCAGATGCCAGGAGCTCAGTCGCCGTGGGCAATAAACCATTAGATACTTAGACAATCTTCTGCCTGGCTTCATGCTTGACGCTTCTGATCAGACACAGCGTTTCATTTCCAATATCACACATGACAGAATAAAATGCAGAATGTGTTGCTGCAAATGTCAATAGGTCCAGGGAAGAAAAGACAGCTCTGCCTCTGTGTTTAGGTTAATGACAGTGGAAAATAAATGCCCATTTCTAGTTCCTTGGTCTTGTTTAAGTTTTATACATTTGATATCTGTTTGTTATCATCTACACATAGCCAGGGATTTTTGCCTAGGCTGCAAAGAGAGAAAAAATAGAGATATAGAAATGATTCTGGTAATGGCTTATCAGCTTAATTGTTAAACCACAATATTAAAAGTGAGCTGCTAACATCATGTGCATTCATAGTTTTATTTGACAATTGTCCACTTGAAATAAGAGACTGATAAATTGCCACAACAGTAAGTCTTCAGCCATCTATTTCAACCTTCTTCTAGTCTATAATTATTAATTAATAATCATTTCTGAGACAAGTTTCTAGACATGATTTTATTTTATTTTTCTATTGAAAGATCATATTGTTTTGGGACTTTGAATGCTAGAAAACAATACATTCATTTCTTGCTTTTCATAAGCTCAGAAATTTTATTTGCCTTCTTACCTACAGGAAGAGTACCAATGCATTTCTCCCAATAATCTGCCCAGGAAATTCAACATATTTTGCAATCTGTATTTGAGAGAAACTACAAAATTTTAGAGAGCACAGATAAAAAAACAAAAACAAAAACAAAAAAACAAAGGAAACTGAACAAATGCAATCACTGACACAAAGCCAGAATTATTAATGCATTATTGCATTGCTTCATGAATCTCCCCAACTCCCACCTGCATCAATACCCCACAAACTCTAGACTTTGTTTTGTATCATATTTGAATTTTCTCTTTGTAGAAAAAGCAGAGAATGTGAGGGTATGCCCACAATAGAGGGAGAGTTTGAAACATCAATGATGAGAGAGATTCATTGAAAAACTGCCTCCTACATGCCCCCTACTGGGGATCAAGCCCACAACCCGGGCATGTGCCCTGACCAGGAATGGAACCAACCATGACCTCCTGGTTCAAAGGTAGATAGATGCTCAAACACTGAGCCACACCAGCCGGGCGAGGGACACTTGCTTTCTGCTTAGCCTGTTGCCCGTGTCTTCATTGGAGCTCTAATTATGAAGAGCACACTTTTCTAGTTTGATAGAGCAAATCTCTTCTTAATCAGCCCTGAGGGCTACAAAAGACGTATATTTACCTTGTACAACATTCAGGAACTGGTTAACAGCTGGAAAGAATATGTGTACCTGAAATGTTCTAAATACCCACAGTGAATAGGACCTACTTAGAAGTCCTTTTTTTTTTCATATTCACTATATTTTTACCTGATTCAATGCAGAATCATGAGCACTTACAAAACTATGCATACAAATAGGTTGTTTTGTACTTTGCTGGTTCTATTTTTCTTGTTGTTTTTCCTCTCACTCATTTTCATTACCTTTTAAAGTTTATCAACCTGCCTTCCCCACCATTTCCTTCCATTGTTTTAAATTTCTTTTTTGTCTTATTTATTCTTTCTTATTCTTCTTTGCACTTTATGCCTGAGTCCTAAGAAGAATGGCTTCTGATTTAGACATGACTGTAAGAAGGGGCCCCTTTTGAGAGCTAATGCATCCGTCATTGAAATGACAAAATGATAATAAAAGAGAGAGAGGCTGCTGACCTCTGTGGCCAGAAGTTCTCACTTCTCCCAGTGGTGTGGTTCATTGAAATAGCTCCACAACCTCATCAGGTTTATCTTTATAAGATTTCTAGCCTTAATATCTTTTTTTTTTTTTACCCATGAAAAGATCAAGTTTCTTTTAATTCCCACTGGTTTTCCCATTTCCTCCAGTGTTTCCAAGCAGCGGAAATCCTATAAATCAGTATAATATTCTGGCAGTTTTGCATGCCATCAGCTAAATGTAATGCTTTTGAAATGCAAGCACAATTCTTTTTAAGTAGGCATTTAATTTTAGTGGAATTTGCATTTGACAGTCCCAATTCATGTGTTTCAGCATCCCAGTGAAATAGCTCTCTTTGAATTCTAATGGACTGAATATAGTGAAATTAACCTTTTGCCATAGAAACACACTATACGAGGCAAGCGCTTTCACACTGTTTTGAATCACTTTTATGTAGTAATAACAGAGTGAATGCCATTAATTTAATTCAGAGTGATGAAAGTGGTTATGAAAGGAGAGTGTAAACACCAGGCTTCCTTAATTACTCAAAGTGAGGCACAGGGGGTAAGTAAGGACATTGACCTGGAACTCCAGTTCATCACTGCATTTTTTTTTTCACTATTAGTGGTGATAGGTCAGATATCTGCAAAATACCTAAGCCTAACAAAGTGCTGGTGGAGAATGTTGGAAATGTCTCATTATGGTTATTATTAGCTTGTATTTTTGAGCTTATTTATTAATCAATTCAAACAGTCGTTATCAGTAAAGTTAACCATCAGCAGAGTACAAGTTTTTCATAGAGTTCCCCATTTTGCTTTGAAATAGAGAAAACTTGTATAGGAATACAAGGTTTAGATTTTAAATATTTAATATTTCTCTTGGACAATAGGAATGCTACTGGCCCTGGCCGGGTAGCTCAGTTGGTTGGAGTGTTGTCCTGATATGGGTTGTGTGTTTGATCCCTGGCCGGGGTACATACAAGAAACAACTAATGAATGCAGAAATAAGTGGGTACAACAAATTGTTGTTTCTCTGTTTTTCTCCCTCCCTCTCTCTAAATACAGCTACTCAACAATGCCAGGAGTCAACTATTAACTGTGTACAAAACCCAACTCATTAAAAAATATATTGTGTAAAATATATATAATTTTACCAAAGCACTAAAATGTTTAAAGTTCATTTTAAAAATCTTGATTAATTCATTTTTAAATATATATATGTTTATTGACTTCAGAGAAGAAGGGAGAGGGAGAGAGCGAGATAGAAACATCAATGATGAGAATCATTGATTGACTGTCTCCTGAACACCCCCCTCTGGGGATAGAACCCACAACCCAGGCATGTGCCCTGACCAGACAGAAGGAAACTGTACTTCCTGGTCCATAAGTTAACGCTCAACCACTGAGCCACACTGGCCGGGCTTGATTAATTCTTTTTAAAAAATATTTTCTGTACCCCTTAGGGTTGTATATTTTACTAAAATGGTTTTTAAAGATCTTTGGTCTATCCAATCCATTATTATGACTTTCTTTTCTGGCAATTGGCCATTAGCAATTCCTGTAAAAATAAGGTTGTATCTATTGCTGAAGAAACTGCAGACACCATCTTATTGTAATGAAATTCCTTCAACATTACTTTCCCTACTTCTTGAGATACATTGATACACAATGACCCTCCAGGTTAAAAGTTTTTCTGAAAGGAAGGGTTTCATTGAGCCCATGCTAGCCAGGAAAAGGACCAGGTCCTGGTGCCTGCAGTTTTAACCAGCAGCCGGAGGGCTGTGTGGGAAAGACAAACATGACTGCTATCCTGGGATTGAGGTACATTTGATGCAGTGAGTTTGGAGAAAAAAAGGCATAAGTTGTCTTGAAAGAATTTACACTGGCTGCCAATAAAGGAGGCTGGAGAAGGGGAAGCAAGGCTTCTCCTGGGACAGGTGCAGAGTTCATAAGGAAGAAGGGCTTGCTTTGTCTGTGTGGTTGTGGTGACAGTTCGGAAAGTGCATGTATGAGCAGGATGCAGGGGCCTCTGGGGTGGTGGCCGCTACTCTCTCCACATAATGACGGGAACAGACACCTGGAGGGGAACCCAGGGCTTCGGTACACGTTCAGGAATGTGAGCTGTCTTGGAGGTTTCCTCGGTGCCTCTGTCAACTGCTTCCCTACCCTTGTCTCTTTTTCCACCCTCTGGCCTGCTCTCATTTAACTGAGGACAGCTCAGATTTTACTCTTGTCAATGAAAAGGAAGGAAATGGATTTTAAAGGGTAAATGACATTTTACTGCTCAAATTCTCATAGGACAGGGTGGCTGGGATCTACCTCCACAGCTCACTGAACCATAGATCGCAGGGCCTATCCCAGACGTCTGTTTTTCTAACCAATTTCCAGTGTTGCAGATACTGCTGGTCAACGAAACACACTCCCAAGCGAGTCTAACCATGCTCTCTGGTAATTTATTTTCTAAACTAAACAGGTTGCCATGTGTCACAGAAATAAGTAATAAGTTCTTAAAATCACTTGTTTAGAGCAAGGACATTGGCATCAGATGGCCTGGGGTTGTATATTTTCACTCACAATATGTGGGATTTGGGGTAAATTATGACACCACTTAGGTTTCAGTATTTTCAATAGCAGATATAATATTATCAATCATAGGATTATTGTTGATAATTAGATAATATTTGTTAAGCTCTCAACAAGGACCCTGGTGTGTATAAAGAGCTCAATTAATTAAATAAATTCCAAACTACAGTGTCGATGCTGAGCAAAGCCAGTGGTCTAAAATGCCAGGTTGGTCTGCTGATGCCAATGTTAGATATAAAATGAGTTAATAAATGTCCCGAAAAACATTTAATTCTTGTGAGAAATGTTCCAAAGTGTACTTTGGTATTAATCTCTCATTTTTTAAGTTGGTTTGGCGTAACAATTTTTTAAGTATTTTATTTTAAATGTGTCTATTATTAGGAAATGCAGTCATGAGTACTCATCGACCTGTATTTTTGTAGTAAAAGCTAAATATAAGTACACGAAAGTGAAAACATTTGACTCCCACTATGTCATGATCCCATTGACATTGTCTATGCTTTTGAGACTAAGCAAATAAAGCTAATAAAGATTAGGATGAATTGCAATTATTGTTCAGAGTGGTCTAGTAGGAAAAGCTTCCAAATTAATCTAAAATGGAGAAATCTTCCTTGCCTTATTCTGTCTTCCCTCTGGGTCTTTGAAAACAGATGCAAAACTACTGTGATGATATTATCATGGAAATATTTTGAAACGTGTTTGTGTTTCTCATAGTATTAATGCTGAAGTAACTCTGAATGATTTAACATATTCATGGAAGGATAATAGGAGCACTTGGAAAGTTACTTACCAATGATGTGACCTCTGACATACTTAACCTCCTTTGTTCTCAATTTCATTGTTTAGTACAATGGTTAACTATGGGATGGTTATATGAATGTCATAAACATTGTGTATCAAGTGGGTGATGATAAAAATTCCCAAACGTAGCCTTTTGTTAAAGGACCTAGCATAGTACAGTGACAGGTTCATAGATGACATGCAATAGAGTTTAACTATTGTGCAAATACGCACAACTCTATTCTTCCCAATGCCCCAGTTTCCTCACTAAATGGCTCACCTTCTAAAATTATATGGTTTAGCATTTCGTTCATTAGTACTTGAGAAAATAAGTAAATGAAGGAAGTAACATCTTTTCACAGGTTCACTTTCTAAGGCACATGTTAAGATAGCATCTGAGGAAATACCTTTAAATATGAAAGATGAAAACTTATGATCATATACAGTGAATAACATTAATGTGTAGTATAACATTTTTGAATTCTGAAATATAGGTTACCAGAGAAAGAAAATCTTTACAAAACCTGCTTAAAGATTGCTTTGGATAAGTGCTCAGAAGAAGAAAACAAAGTATTGTTTTTACATACAGGTTGGGATGTGCTTCTGATCTTATTTTCAGATCACTGCTGGCCCCACTCAGTTCCACCCTCCACAGCGGCAGAAACAATACATTAGGTCACTCGTGAAGGGGCTGCTTGAGTCCCGGAAGCCTGATTTGCTTTGAAAGCTTGAACTTTTTATTTGTCAATATCCAGGGTTTCACTGGCTTCTGTGTGGTCCCTGACCAAAATGACTTATTCGGGTGGGGAGTATTTCTTATTCATCAGTAACTTTTTTTTTAAAGGCAGTTATTGTGTCTCTGAGCAGATGAAATGGTTTAACAATGCTCCAAACTTGTCCAAGATGCAGATCTAAATCCTCAGCTACTTCATTTGAACACATAACCAACACACAGACCAAAGAAAATTTAGTTTAAAAGAAATCTTATCAGGAATCAAATAATAGATCGCAGGCCATTTGGATTTCCTCAGAGGATAATAGAAGCAAAGCCAGCAACAGCAGTACTAAAAATAGGAGTCAAACGGACTCCCTGATATGGATCAGGGCAATGTTTTCTTTTTTTTTTAAATATATTTTATTGATTTTTTACAGAGAGGAAGGGAGAGAGATAGAGAGTTAGAAACATCGATGAGAGAGAAACATCGATCAGCTGCCTCCTGCACATCTCCCACTGGGGATGTGCCCACAACCCAGGTACATGCCCTTGACCGGAATCGAACCTGGGACCTTTCGGTCCGCAGGCCGACGCTCTATCCACTGAGCCAAACCGGTTTCGGCATAGGGCAATGTTTTCAACTGTTGTTCTTAACTGGCTCCCAGATTTGGAGCCATGTGTGTTCCAACTGTGTACTGTACACTTCTACCTCATACCCCACACTCTCCTCAAATTTAGCATGCTCCAATCCACTCCTCCTTTCTTCTTCCCCGTATTCCTTTCTCACACATCTGCTCTTCTTGTCCACTAGCTTGTTGGTGCATGGTATCAATTCTCTTTTCTCCCAAGCCTGAATCCTCAGCATTATTTTTTTTAAATATATTTTTTATTGATTTCAGAGAGGAAGGGAGAGGGGGAGAGAGAGAATCATCAGTGATGAGAGAGCATCATGGATAGGCTGCCTCCTGCACGCCCCCTCCTGGGGATGGAGCTCGCAACCAGGGCATGTGCCTTTGACCAGAATCAAACCTGGGACCCTTCAGTCCACAGGCCAATGCTCTATCTGCTGAGCCAAACCAGCTAGGGCCTTAGCATCACTTTTTATTCTATTACTATGTGGGTTTGACTTTGAGATGGACATTAGCATGTAGGGGGTTTACTAGGAGTGCTCTTGGGATCACTAGCTGTGGAGTGGAAAGGAACAAAGGAGCAAGTGAAGGAAATATGGGAGGATTGGTGTGGAGAGAGGTTGGGATGCAGTGTATTCTGAGCAAAGGTTTTGGCTGACCTCATCAGAAACCCTGAACTTAGGATGGCCCTTCGGCATTGGCCTGATATGGGGTGATGGGCCTGGGGCTTGTTATTCCACTTCACCCAGTTATCAGATGCAGTTTCCCCAAGGAAAGGGAAGTGATCTTGGGTAAAGTGACTCTCTTTAGACAAGGAAATTCCACAGGGGAAATGGGCCCGTTAGTCATGAATGGGCCCTTGATTAGTGCATAATAGTGTCCACTGCAGACTCCTCCTTACAAAAAAATGTTATCAAGTCACATTTTCTTCATGATTTTTATATTTTATGCCTATTTTTTTCTACTCTAGTTGAGGCACTTATAGGGCCTAACATATAGGTACTTAAAGGTAATGAGGCTTCCTAAGTGCTCCTTAGTGTGACCTACTCAATCCATCCATGTTCGCTATGGTGCTCCACCTCACAAAACTCTGCTATGATCCTGTCATTAGCCAGTCCGGTCTGCTATGATCCTGTCATTAGCCTGTCATTAGCCAGCTCCCCATTGGCAACAGACTAAAAAACAACCTCCTTAACTTGCAACGGAAGCACCACCACAGCCTGGACCTGTTGCAGCATCACTCTTTCCCCCAAGCGCACATATTGCTTTATCGGAGCTACTAACCCCTAGTCTCCATTCTAGTGTGTGCTGCTTATTATATCTAGCTCCACTTCTTTTGGACAGAATATTTATATTTATATTTTCATTTTAACTTTTCATTTTAAATTTCTTTCAGAGGTATGCAACAGTAGCAAAAATAATGTATATAACTTTCCCCTACATTCCCAAATGTCAACGATGCTCTATGGGAATTTTGTATCTAACCTATTTCATTGCATGTAATAGCCTCCAGGTTCATCAATGTTGTCAGGATGGAAGAAGTTTTTTTCTTTTACAAGGATGGCTAATATTCTATTTTGTACGTGTGAGTGTGTGTGTGTTACATTTTCGTTATCCATTCATCTATTGATGGACTTTCAGGTTGTTTTCATGGGATCGCTATTGTGAATAATACTGCGATGAACAAGGAGGTGCAGTTGTCTCTTCAGTATCTTGTTTTCATTTCCTTTGGATATGCACCCAGCAGTGGGATTGCTGGATCGATTTTCACTTTTTTTGAGAAATCTCTATACTGTTTCTTGTAGTAGTTGTACCAATTGATATTTCTACCAACAGTACAGAGGTTCCCTTTTTTCCACATCCTCCCCAGCATTTGTTGTCTCTCATCTTTTTTATAGTAGATGTTCTAACAGGTGTGAGGTGTTATCTTTCCACTGTGATTTTGATTTGCATTTCCCTGATGACTAGTGATATTGAGCACCATTTGGTGTACCTGTTGGCCATCTGTCGTCTTTGAAAGAAATGCTTATTCAGATTCTTCACCCACTTTTCAATCATATTATTTGTTTTTTTGCTATTGAGGTCTTTGAGTTATTTTATATTTGTATAGTAGCCTTATATCAGATGTATAGTTTGCAATTATTTTCTCTCATTCTATAGGTTCCCTTTTCATTTTGTTGATGTTTTGCCTTGCTGTGCACAAGCTTTTTATTTGTTTATGTTTGCTTTTGTTGCTTGTGCTTTAGATGTCATATCCAAAAAAGAAAAAAGAAAAATCACTGTCAATCAAAATGTCAAGGATCCTTTTCCCTATGTTACTTTATAGGAGTCTTATTGTTTCAGATCTTACATTTAAATCTTCAAATTAGTTGAAGTTAATTTTTGTTAGTTGTAAGATAGGGGTATAATTTCATTCTTTTGTGTGTGAAAATTCAACTTTCCTAACACTATTTATTGAAAATAGTATACTTACCCTGTTGAGTTTTCTTGGCTCCCTGTCAAATAACAGTTTTTAATGCTTATCAGATAAAAATTCCCATGCTGAGTGTTAATTATTCAATGAATGAGTTGCCTAGAACACCTTGTTCAATTTACTACCAAATATACACATGGGCAAAATATCTTATAAAACTGGGTCCTATCGAATTGAGCCTTTCAAATGTGTTGTAAAGACAACTTCTCTCTTTACCTGGATGATGTGACTCGGTTGGTTGTCATCCCTTGCACTGAGATGGTCCAATTGCAGGTCAGGACACATGCCCAGGTTGTGGATGAGGTCCCCAATGTTTCTCTCTCTCCCCCCTCTCCCTTCCTCTCTCTCTAAAATCAATAAAACATATTTTAAAGAAACAAAATACTCCTCTCCCAGTGTAGGTCTGGTCGTATCAGCCCTACCAGGGCACAGGGTGGTACTGTGCTGAAGCTCCTTTTTCTTTCCTTTCTCAGTTTACTTTTTATTTACAACTTCAAACAGGCATCTAGTGTTGGTTATCATTGCATCAGGTTAGTTTGGTTTAACAGTTCTTTACTCTGTCCCATGGCTGGTTTTCCCTTCTCTCTAATTTCAACATGTTCTCTTTCCCTCGGATCCAAATAATATTTCACCAAGAAAATTGTGTTCATCATAAAAATATCTTGTCTAAGATTTGGGTTTTTTTTAGGGAAATTGTATAGTTGTATAAAGAGTGAAGGGATTCTGCCATTCTATTACAGTTGACCCTTGAATAACATGGGTTTAAACTGCGCAGGTCCACTGACATGCGGGTTTTTTTCAAGCAATAGACAGTGAGCCCTCCCTACTCCCAGCCTTCACTACCAGGGATTTAACCAACTGCAGATCAAAACCAGTATTTCTTACTAACTCTTGGAAATCCGCAGGTGTGGAGGGTCCACCGTAGGCATTGTTTTATGGCATTTTATAAAAGTCACTGGAGCATCTGCGAATTTGGGTATCCACAGGGGTCCTGTAGACAGTCCCCACAGACACAAAGGGCTGATGACTGAAGTCATGTGGATTCAAAGGTTATGTGTGGATTTTGCACTATGTGGGGGGTAAACTCTTCTTACTCCTGTGTTGGTCAAGTGTCATCTGTAGTTTTAGAAGTTGTTTTGGTTTTGAGCGACAGACACATTTTGTGGTTATTTGTATTTGAGTAGTGATGATTTAAAATATTAATAAAGAAAACTCATTGACTAAATCAAAGGGAAAATTCTTTTTTTTTCCAAATTGCAGCATTCTTCTCAGAAAAGACCACTAACAGGTGAGACTAGCTGAAGGAGACTGAGTCAGCTGAGTACGGTGCCCTATTCAAAGGCTATGGGAGAAATAGGCCACACACACACACACACACACACACACACACAGTTTTTGGCATTCTGTAGGCAAATTATAAGTGCTCAAAATCATCAGTACTCTACAGGGAATACAGTGGTGACTTTCTGCCTTTTGGAAGTTGCAGTGTAGTAGGAGAGAAAAGCATAATACACAGGTTAATTTTGTTTTGGAAGTCTTAATAAAGAATTAAGTATAATCAGAAAAAAAGAGACATTAGATTTGGCCAGATCTGAAATAAACAATAACTATTGTTGAAATATTGAAATTCAATTAGAGCAGTTGAGATCATATATGAGTGTAAATCATTTAGTTTGGAATGTCATTATTTTAAAAATGGGTTGAAATGTGCAGGCGGTTCCTAATCCAACCTGAGAATTTAATTCCAAAGAAAGAGGAAGGCTACCTGGTCTGCAGGTAGCATTACCATTACATATAGAAGCCAGAGTGAAGCCAGTGCGAGACAGGAATGACGGTGGGACCCACCAATGTGGCCACATGTTTAGGCAGGGCATCCCTGTACGATGAGGTTATTACTGCCAAGAGAGAGAACACTTGGAAATCTAATGACATTTTTCAAGGTTGATAAGCAAAAAAGTTATGAACAGAATAGTTTTTATTAAATCCATGCTTTGTAATAATTTTTAAAACCAATAAGGGAGTAGATTCAGAAATTCTGGGCGCACATAAACCTCTCCAGAGACTTCACTAAGTTCTCTTAAAGAAGAAAGTGCAACGTAATGGTGAAAATCATTCAGTTATTCTCCCAGAAACAATTGGGCACATATTGAATCTGGAAAAGTGCTGAGATCGTTGAACAACAAAACTGAGAGTGCTGATATTTCTTCATTTTCCATGTTGTTATGGTGATTTGTGTATTCAGCGCCTAATGGCATGTGAATGGCATGAAGGATAAGTGATTATGAATTGTTGAATGCCTCTAGAAGACTTCACTGGGAAGAAATGACTACTTGAGCATAAATGTATTGTTACTGCTTGAATGATGATAGCTGCGTGTTTGTTCGTTTCCTCTACTCAGCAAACACTATTCATTTCCAGGTTTTGGTGTTACATCAAGCAAAAGACCCCAACTGAGAAATGGTACTATTATGTACACATACAACTCTCTTGCAAGTGTGTCTGCTATGAATTGATACTGTGGATAAACTATGCAGTATGAATAGACGATGGTGTCCTTTAGAAAAGCACAATTAGAAACATAAATAATTTTACATATGTATGGCTGTATTTTCAGGTTAAAGAAGGTAAAAATTAAATGGACTACTATTTTTTTTTTTAATCCTAGAGGGATACCTCCTTACCAAAAGTATTTTTAAAGATAACAAAGATGATAATTTTACAGTACAGATTTTCCTACAACCAGACCAAATGTCATTAAATCTAATTTACATGAAAGTGTGGCCATGTTGAGATCTTTTGTTAGAATTAATTACTCTAATGTGAATGCCAATAATTAGCAGCACAACCATACAAAAAGTAATTATTTTATGGCTTTGTAAATAAATCCTTGCTAGGATTTTCTCTCTCTGAAATTTCAAAGGATATTTTTAAATAAATGAATATTTTATCTTCTTCCTAGGAAAGTATTGCTCACATTGTTTCAAGCTGCAAATCAGAATTATAAATGCTAGTGACTCGGTTTCCATCTATTCTCTGTCCACACATGTTTAGAATGCTATGCTATAATCCACCATTTGGTCTTGGCTACAAGGTTGAATCTTGAAGGTTGCAATTTTGTTTCTCTAAATGAAAGGAAAAGAGTTTTTAGGTGACAATATCTGTACACATTTAGTATTTTTCAGGTCGACCAATACCATTTTGATGTGCTATAAACCCTTCAGTAAGTATTGGGTAGCTGATCTGCTTTGTCCCCCCAATATAAACTATCATTTTCTACTGGTAAATAGGCAATGCATTTTAGACATGTGGGGATACTCTCACTTCCTGCAGAAGATTGCTGAACCAACAATACAAGGCTTATGGGGAAAGGCTTAAAAAAGTTATTAAGGCGTGGCCAGCCTGGCTCAGTGGTTGAGTTTAGACCTATGAACCAAAAGGTCATGGTTATTTCCCAGTCGGGGGCATGGAGGAGGCAGCCAACCAATGATTCTCTCTCATCATTGATGTTTCCATCTCTCCCTCTCCCATCCTCTCTGAAATAATTAAAAATATATTTTTTAAAAGTTATTAAATTTATGGTAAAAGAAGCAAGTTCATGTGAATTGTAGTTTATTGGAAATAAATAGAAAGGGAGTTGGGATTTGATTTTTTAAATAATCAGTGTTCTAAAACTTTTATTTCTCTTAAGCACAATGAAAATCATTTTACTATGGGAATTTCTTCTCTTGCACTGTATTTCCTTATTAGGAAAGGAGTTTGTGAATTTTTTTAAGCATAGAACATTATGTTATTGTTCATATTTTGAGCATTACTGTTAAGTTCTTATAGAACTTTATTTCCTTTTCAAATTGGTGATTTTAAACATTTGATGGATTCTTAAGTATAATTTTATGATAATTTGGAAAGCAATTTTTCCAGCTATACCCAGTTTAAATTTTACAGTGACAGTTACAGTGAAAAAATAGAAATACATCTTGCAGCAATTTGGGGAATAATTTCTGCTAAATGAATAACATGTAATATGATTTTTTTTCCATTATACCATACAGCTGGTTTGTTTTTTCATCCCAATAATATATTAATGCTTGTTTAGCTTAGATTAGTATCATGTACTCAATAATAGAATATCAATTTTATGTATCTGAAATTATGTAACATTCCCATGTTTGTATTTATGGAACCTAATCATTTTATGGGTACTAATGTAATTTTATTAATTTAAAAAATTATTTTTTCTCATCATGGCTCTTTTTTTTTGGTTTAGGTTCTTTTAATATCTTTTTTCTATTATATAACTTTAAACAGACAAGTTAAAAATACCCAAACAGCCCTAACCGGTTTGGCTCAGTGGATATAGCATCGGCCTGCAGACTGAAGGGTCCTAGGTTCGATTCCGGTCAAGGGCATGTACCTTGGTTGCGGTCACATCCCCAGTAGGGAGTGTGCAGGAGGCAGCTGATCGATGTTTCTCTCTCATTGATGTTTCTAACTCTCTATCCCTCTCCCTTCCTCTCTGTGAAAAATCAATAAAATATATTTAAAAAAACACACAAAAAAACCCAAACAGCTCTTAGTTCTTTTGCAGAATGTAAAAGAATTATATGTGAATTTGTTCCCAGTGATACATATTAGCTTAAAGTAACCTCCGTAGATCATAATACCTAGAATACCCTCACATGTGGCTAAACTGAAAAGGTGCTACATCTTTTTTGCTTTATCCACACCTCTCTCCAAGACAGTTTTTTTACTATAAATGCACCCTAAACATTTATGTCTCTCTAATTTTTATCTCCAGCTGCAAATTCTTTGTGGATTCTGACTCATGAACCCAGTTGCACAAAAAAATCTCAGCAGTCCATGAAGAAAGTCATAAAGAACCTGAAATCCAGGTTCCCAAAACAAAGCTTTTCATGTATCTGGGGAAATCTTATAACATTGATTAGAAGAGAGAGAGAGAGAGAGAGAGAGAGAGAGAGAGAGAGAGAGAAATGTGTAAGAAATATTAACTTATACAGAGGGAAGACAGGCGTAAACATATTAAGGTTTCAGATTGAACTCACAAAGTAATTTATTCAATTAACAAGAATAAAATGTAATAAAAGGTATTTGGAGATCAAAAATAAAATCATAAAAATTTAATAGCAGAAAAATTTTAAATACTTAATATAACTTTTAAGCATTAAAATTGAGGAGGGAAATAATAAAACAAGAATAAAATGAAATAGAAAATATAAAGACAATAGTAAAATGAGATGGGATATATTTGAATTGTAGAAATTTTAGAAAGAGAAAATAGAAGGGAAAATTAATCTATCAAATATTTTTCAGGCCTGGCCAATTTGGTTCAGTGGTTAGAGTGTTGGCCCACACATCTAAGGGTCATAAGTTCAATTCCCAGTCAAGGGCACAACATGGGTTGCAGGTTAGATCCCTGGCCCCGGTGGGGGCACATTCAGGAGAGAGCTAACCAATATCTCTCAATGTTTCTTTCTCCTCTCTCTCTCTCTCTCTCTCTCTCTCTCTCTCTCTCCCCCTCCCTCCCTCCCTCCCTCCCCTCTATTCTCTCTAAAAATCAATGGAAAGAATATCCTTGGGTGATGATTAACAACAACAACAAATATATATAACTGAGGACCTTGTGTTTTCAGAATGACAAAGGAAAAGAAAAGAAAGCCACCTTTGCTATGTTTTCCTATGACCTGAATAGAATGAATAAGCTCTCTGTAATTAACCTTATGCAGTTAATGAAATTCAATAATATAGCTAATAATGTAAACTTCACTATCATAAACTTGGATATCTTAAGTATTTGAACATAATTAGTTTTTTCTCAGTTTCTAGTTTATGCTGAGGTGTATGTACCTAAAAATATTTTCAGTCATACCAAAAAAAAAAAAAGAGGAAATAACAAATACTGATTTTCTAAGTAAAAATTTCAGGAAATGTATATTATATTTAAAGGCTTTAGAAATAATAAAGTATACTACAGTAAAATCAACACACTCCCATCTCTATCATTACTTGAAAGAAAAACTAAAATTCTATTGAAATACAATAAATGTAGGTTAGTTTTTCTGCTTTTCATTAAAATGGATTAATATGACAGGTGTCTATACATTTTAATAGGTGGAAATATCTACCCAATATTAGCCACTAAGGATAGACCTACTTGGTTAGTCCCCTTTGAAATAGACCCAATTGCTCAACCCCTTATTTCTGTTATTCTATTCATGGGATCCATCAGAAAAGCACTCTAAATATTCTTTCATTGTAACAATAAGAAAAGACAATGTGTCTTATTTATCCCAGAGGTAAGCATATCCAATGGCCTATACAAGTACAGAGCAGAAAATAAAGAGACCTACTTGATTCTAAAATCTTCCATTTCTAATATATCATGAGATGGTCAGCTATATTTTTAAAGCCTTTATTGGAAAATAATTCAATAAGAGACCAAATGTTATAATGATTTTTTAAAAAAAGTTGTACTCCATTCTTTCACTGTACCTCATATTGAAATCTGTGAAGTGTTTTAAAGGCAAAATGGTTCCCATTCTTAAGGAATTATAGTAAACTAGTAGCCCTGTGCACGAATCCATGTGCCAGTAGGTCGCTGCCACCCTCCATAGCTCTCCCCCGGCTGCCCTGCCCTCCTGTAGCTCCCCCCGCACCCCCCATAGTTTGTTGCCCTGCCCTCTCCTGTACCTCTCCGCCTCCCGCTTGCTTGCTGCCCTGCCCCCTCCTGTAGCTCTCCACAGCCCGATTGTACCTCACTGTGATCTGGTCCTGATGCGCTTGGTGGTTATACCTCAGGGCGTAATGGCTAATTAACATATTCCTCTCTTATTATATATGGTGGTTATACCTCAGGGCATAATGGCTAATTAGCATATTCCTCTCTTATTATATAGGATGGGAAAAAGTTATACAGAAGCTTTAGAAAAGTCTAGAGTATACCTGTATAGAAAACATATACATACTTACACTAGCTTATATAATTCATGAAAGTGTCCATGCCAGATGTAACTATGTGTCTTTATTTTATAGCATCTCTTGCTTAACATGTTAACATTTAATGATGGAAATAATCTAAAATGTAATAAGATCAATGCTCTGATAATCACCAGAATTTTCTTCTTCTTTTTGCTTATAAAATACCAGAATTTACAAAAACTTAATGACTGACTGAGGAAAGCACTGATTAGAAATATCAAGCCATGTAATTTCTAACAGAATTAGTGCTTGTCAGATTGCAGAATTTTGACAAAAGAATTCTTTTAAATACAGACTCAGTCTGATCTTTGTGCTTACCTTGGCTGCAGAACCATGTATTTATTTCCCTTGGAGTTTTGCTGAATTAATAATTTCTCTTTGAAAGGGTGTCATTTGTAGCCAGTGGACTTTTCAAGCTGTGTTTATCTTGAATTTGCAATTGAATTGAATAGAAGAGAATATATTTAAATATGGATCATTTCAGATAAAAAAAATAGGGCTTTGTTTAATGGGAAGAAAGAAACTAGAATAACTTAGCTCAACATCCAGTAGAATACTTATCAGTCTAGTTCCAAACATTAATGTAAGCTATAACTAAAGGCAAATTCTCTATGTCTTCCTTATCCTAGAGCCAGGAGGTGAGATAAATAAGCCATAGGCTTGAATTTTAGGGTATGACTTTCATGGTATTACTACAAAAACAATTCTGATTCTTCTTTAGAAACTACATACTTTTTCAGAGTTTTCAGTGTTTATAGATGAATATAGAAATACATGTTGATATAAGTGCATTTACAGCTTTATCCGGTGGACGGGCCTGGGAGCAACCACACTCCAGTAGCATTGGACACACCAGGTTTTAAGTCTTCATTCCTCAGTACCATTCTCCACTAGTACTAGGAAAAAATACCTAATGTCAGGGCCGAGATGTGAAAAGTAGAAGACAAGTCCAAAATATATGTTTGTGCCAGAAAGTAAGGAAGTGCTCAAGAATGATGGTGACATGTTAAATGTACATAGGAGTTAGTCTAAAGGGAATTCTGTTGGTCAAATTGGGCACAATTTGGACATCAAAATAAATAATGATCATACCACATTATAACTCCTTGAGTAAAATGAGAATCCTTGAATTTGTCCCATTATAAATTTTAAAAGCATGAGTAAATAAATGAAGAGAAGGGGAAGTTTTCCTTACAGAAAATTGCCAACTAAGCAATGTAGAAGGAATCTGGGGCATCAGAAAATTGCAATATGGCAGTTGTTAATTCTGCCAAGAAATACAATGGATGTAAAAACTAGTGGGTAAAAATCCCATGGTAGAATGGAATACTTCCATAACCTGAATGAAATCCCTCCAAAACAGTAATTGAAATAGGAAAAAGAGCAATTATGATAGAAAAAGCTGGCAAGGGATCAACGTTAATATCACCAGTAATGGGACACATTGATATCAGGCACCACCTGTTGTAAGTTTTACTTCTGTGATATTCCTGCCAAAATGCATAAACTGAATTTAATCATGAGAAGACATTGACACCCAAATTGACGGACATTCTATAAAAATTTAGACTCTGATTGAAAAGTGTCATGGTATAGAAGTAAAGAATTATAACTGTTCTAGGTTGAATGATGCATAAAAACTAGATATGATGTGATTCAGAACTGGGTCCTTTTGCCATAAAGGGTAGTGTTGGCAGAGTTGGTAAAATCTAAGTAAGATTAGTACATTTGGTGGTAGAAGTTAATACGAATTCCCTGATTTTGAAGGTTACTATGGATATGTAAGAAAATATCCTTGTTTTTAGAAATGAAATACTAAAAGAGAACAGAAATTGTGTTGGCAACTTACTTTCAAGTAACCCAGAGGGAGGGGAGAGTTCTTCATACTACTCTTGCAATTTTCAGGTAAGTTTGATATTATTTCAAAATGAAAACTAAGAATATAATTAGGAAGATGGAGAAATAACAGTGTAGAAGAAAAGTATTACAATTAAGAAATGAAAATGTAATTCAGAATTGGACCCAAGAAATAGTTGTACATTTAAATTGGAACTTGAAAGTAGCTAGAAAAAATAATTCTAGAGAATCTTAATTCTACAGAAAGTTTAAAAGTAGTAGTCAGAAACTGAGAATAATGTGTGAGGCTAGTCAAAAAGAAATGAAAATGATTTAGACTTTCAAAATATCTGTGAAAAGTTTTCAAGCCAAGGCACTTAAATATATGTTATTGTAATAAAAATGAGGAGATAGGATAAAAGACCTCCCAATCCTGTCCAAATCTATGTAGATATAAATCATGGTACCATCGGGGGCCTGTCCATGGATGAATGCATTTAAAATGGCATCTCTAAGTTTGCAGGTCACTGACAACTCTTGTAGATGGTAAAAATAAAACTGATGGATGCTTATTTTAATAAGCACTTTCAAAGCTATTTTGACCAAAAATTGCAAATAAGCACAGTATAAATATGCAGAGAAAATTAATCCAAGGTATATACAGAAGAATGGGTTACAAAATATCAGTTATACCACAGCAAATATGGCATGGAGAGCTTAAATCTTCCTTTTTCTTCATGGGCCCAAAAAGTTCAAGATAACTTTAAGAAGATGAGTGGGCCATTTCACTAATCACTGAGAGGTACTCCTGGGGTCCTCTTGGCAGTTATGTCTACTAAACCTGCAGAGAGGTAGCGCAGACCTGAAGAAGCAGTGGAGGAAAGGTCTTCAGAATTAGGACCAAACTTTTAGCGTTGTGCCGTGATTTCTTCAGTCTGATACCAGCATTTCATTTACTTATAGATTGTCCTTAAACACTTTCTCCATATCAGTGCTTGATGCTAAAATTCTTTTCCTTTACCTCACCACTTACCCATTTCCAGGATTTATCTCTATTTCCAACCTTTTCTTGGAACCGTCTTAGAATATTCTGCTCACGTCCATCTACTTCCTGTGATTACTTATAGCACATGACATTAGCAATAATTGCTCACTGCCTTGTAGATATCATGGACTACCATCTTGCTGTTCAACTCTATACTTCCTCAACTGAACATGTGGTTTTTTTGTTGTTTTTTTAAAAAATATTTTATTGATTTTTCACAGAGAGGAAGAGAGAGGGATAAAGAGCCAGAAACATCGGTGAGAGAGAAACATCGATCAGCTGCCTCCTGCACACTCCCCACTGGGTATGCGCCCGCAACCAAGGCACATGCCCCCGACCGGAATCGAACCCAGGACCGCACACGCCCCTGACCGGAATCGAACCCAGGACCCTTCAGTCCACAGGCCGACGCTCTATCCACTGAGCCAAACCGGTCAGGGCAGAACATGTGGTTTTTGAAAGCTGAGTCCTGTCTTAGAGCAACATGGTGTTTACTGTGACCCACATACAGTGCCAACAGCTGCAGAGAAGGAAAGAATTATTTTACTCTTCCAACTGGCTTTTGTATTTAGGTCAACTTCTGGATAAATTAAACAGAGCAAATAATACCCATGGATATTAATAAACATAAGTGTAATAGAAGCACAAACAGTGGTGACTGGAAAAGGGATGTTTGTGATAGAACATCAGGAGGAAACAGTGCCTTTCCAAGGAGACATATGCCACTGTTTTCTAAGGCCAAGTCCTTAGATGTCACTAAATGAACTCACTAAAGCAATTTATAGATTGTTTGTGCTCATTTTAATGTTAATTATTATTCTATATTCCTAAAGAAGTATATTTTCAAAGCATGAATCCAAACTTTGGGGTATAATATTAAAAATCTTGAATTTCCCTGGCCAGAGTGGCACAGTTGGTTGGAGCATCGTCCTATGCACCAAAAGGTGGTGGGTTCGATTTTTTGGGTTTGATCCCCAGTAAAGGAAGGCAACCGATCCATGTTTGACTCTCACATCAATGTTACTCTCCTTTCCTCTCTCTACAATCAATTTTAAAAATTAGGGTCTTAAAATTTTTAAAAAATCATGTAGCATCTGAATTTCTAGTAGAATAGATTAATTTAGTTTTCTAATCAAAACATATTTAGCTATCATGCATGTCATGCTTTTCTAAAATAACATCTGGTATTTTCTAATATACCGGTTCTGTGAGTAGTGTCTTAGGATGCTCCATTTATATTCACGGATGGAATAGCTCACATTGTACCAGTAACAGCGGAAACTTTATTACATGATCTAATGATAAATAAATAAGTTAACTTCCCCAAAGTAAATGAGGCCATCATTGTTTATTTTGTTCAAAGTAGAGAACACAGCATGGTTAAAAGGAATTCACAGATTATGCAATAATCCAAATAATCACTCTTTGCTCTTTGGTTTAATATAATGTTTAGTTCGTAATCCTGCCTCCCTACCTAGAATGGCCTCCAGTGCCACCCCAGTTGTCAATACACTAAACCACATGCATTAATTTAGCATCCACAGCATTTAGCTCCCCTGTTAGTCTTTGGTGAAAAGAGTATTAATCAGTATTGAAAGAACTTGAGTGTTGTCCACAGGAAACAAAATAGAGCCCTGGCTGGTGTATCTCAGTTGGTTGAGCATCCATGCACTAAGAGGTTGCTCGTTAGATTCTTGGTCAGAGCACATGCCCAGGTTGCAGGCTGGATCCCCAGTAGAGGGCCTACAGTAGGCAGCTGATGGATGTTTCTCTTTCATCAATGCTTCTCTCTCTCTCCCTCTCCTTTTCTCTCTCTCTCTCAAATTAATAAAAACATATTTTTAAAAAGAAAACAAAATAGAAAAAATAGGTCTAAATAATATAAAGTCTTCTACAATTGGACCCTGAAAATACTTCAGCTTTTTGTATACAATATTAAGGAAAGCATACTAATATCTTATTCTCCTTATTGACTTATCTAATTGGGATGCCTGACAAATTGATACCTAATTTTAAGATTGTTAATGCCAAAAGGAAAAAAAAAACTTGCTATAAAATATCATGGAAAAACATTTTTGGAAATGCTAAGAAATTAATTTCTAAAATCATTTCAGGGAATCATTGAACTTTAATTGTGCTCAGCAAATGTTTATGGATGCTTTTGTTTTTTATTTAATAATGCTTTCATTTTAGGTAATTTAGAAAACACAGGAGAATGGAATGGTTAGTGTAGTTCAGGTTGCCTGATTCAGGACACAGATTGAGTTTAAAGGAATAGAAATGATGAACAAGGGGGCTTTGGTACACTGCTAAAATCATCTGGAAAATGGGCATAAGTTTGCTGGGAGAACTGAGGAAACATGAAGATTGCAGGACATTCTGGCACTTGTTATTTTTAACTATATTATATTCTTTTGTCTTAAAATACAGTAAATCTTTTTTTTTGTAGCCAAAATTCTAGCATGATCTGAAAAAGAAAATCCTCCTGATTAATCCTATATAATAAAAGCCTAATAAGCAAAATGACTGAATGGTGGAACGACCAATCGCTATGACGCTCATTGACCACCAGGGGGCAGACGCTCAATACAGGAGCTGCCCCCAGCCCACAGGCCCCAGGCCAGCAAAGGCAGGTGCCAGCGGGGGCCCCCCCAATCACCCCGCCAGTTGCCTTGCAAAGGGAGGTGACCGGCAGCGGCAGCAGGAGGCAGGGCAGGCCGGTGAACAGGCGGTGCCAGGCCAGCCAAGGCGGGTGCCAGTGGGGGTCCCCAATCGCCCCACCGTTTGCCCCACAGATTGGCCCTGAATACTGGCCAGGCCTAGGGACCCTGCCCGTGCATGAATTTCATGCACCGGGCCTCTAGTATCTCTCTCTCTCGATAGATAGATAGATAGATAGATAGATAGATAGATAGATAGATATAGATAGATGTAGATATATAGATATATCTATTTAGATATATCTGTATGTATATATATAGAGATATATAGATATATCTATATATATATCTGTGTGTGTGTGTGTATATATATATATATATATGTGTGTGTGTGTGTGTGTGTGTGTGTGTGTGTGTGTGTGTGTGTAGGATATATATACTGTTTAAAAACACCTTAAACACCTTTCCTTGTAACATCTGAAGACTCACTTTCATTAGTGTGTGGTAATAAGGATAATATAACCCTCACACTAGTAGCTGTGACCAATTGCTAATGTTAATCAATTAGTGAGATACGGAGAGGATGTCATGGTTCATAAATAAGAATCTCAGCACAGTTAAGGTGATATGAGGTTGTAACAATTCTTGGTTATTCAGACATTTTTGAGGATTAATAGATGAGTCATTGAATTACTATGTATCAATATATATAGTTCACATGCCTCATGTTTTTTAAATGCTGTATTATTCTTTTGAACTTAAGAAAGACAAAAACACTAGACATATTGTAAAAAAGAAAAGGGTCCGGAAATCTTATCAGCCATGCTCTTCTGTTGCCTTTCACCACCATCAAACTTAAATTCTAATTCTTGTATGCCTGGCATGCATTGGGACAAGACTCTGGGGTTGTAGTGTCTAAATACAGGAATAACTTAGAAACGAATCCACTGTCCCTCAAATTCTTCCTCAGGAATGAATGACAGGTAAAGTAACTGTCACTTCTCCTGAGTAGTGATAGACATAAATATGAGGTATATCAGGTTACAGCGTCTCTAATTGAATATTTTTATAGCACTTACCTGATTTTCGTTGCTCGTTCCCTGTGTTCACCCCTTGGGAACACCAGAAATTTAGTAATTTTCTATTTGAGTCCTGGGAGATTGAAAGCTGTGCGACTTTTTGAAAACTTTCTGACACATCAGTGCTAATTTGAGTAGAACTTAGCTGGCTCTCACACTTGATGAAAGCAGGGAACACGGTGAGCGAAGACGGCCTTTCATCCAGTGTCTGATCGCTTGTGGACATGTTACTGTGAACAGCAAGTCTCTGTTCTTTGCCTGAGTTCAAGCCAGATGTGATCCTGTATTTAGCATAGCGAGAAACCTTTGCAGCAGATCATTCCATGGACTTAAGGAATCAAATATTTCTATAGTCACATATTTCCCCACCTTTGCCCATTACAAAGCTTGCTGTAGATAATCTTTGAAGTAACAGGGCTGAAAAACATGCAATAAAGTAGAGGTTTTAAATGGTTATAAACCAGTGCAAAACTACTTTTCTCTAGGTCGTCATAATAAGTAATGGTCCCCCATGAAGAGTAATACACTGACCCTCGAATAACAGGTTTCAACTGTACAGGTCCACTTATACAAGGAATTTTTTTTCAATACATATGTATAGTACCCTTGTCATGAGAATAACAGCCAAGGGCAGAGTTAGCACTACTACCTCACAGCTAATTTGCATAATTAACAGTTGAAGATCAGCTGCCTGGTTTTATTTGAGTGACCCAATGTTAACTGTCTCCCCATCTTACAAAGAGCATTTCATTGAGTTTTGGTATATAGGCTCTGAGTAAATAATTCATAATAAAAATCAGACACTTTAACCTAGGGGTAAAAATAAATGGTTTTTGCAAACCTTTATTGTTGTTACAGTAACTCCTATATTTTCTAAGTAGTACTGGGAATTCACTGACCTATTGAAAATGCACTTTTAAAACCCTATAGTGGTTTAAAAATAAACCTTCAAGAAAGTGTTTCTCCCCTGTGTAGCCCGCTACAGCTGAGTGTGGAAATGCATTTCTAAGAGTTCCTGTGTTCTGGTGTGGTGCCGTCTCCTTGCGTTTGTCTTTATGCTGTCTGACCTTCTAGCACTCAACAAAGCCATAGTCACAGCTGCCTGAGTGGCAGTTCTGATGAAGGGCTCTGTTCTCTAGATTGTGTCTCCTAAGTTGAGAATGCTATTTTTAAAATTCACAACAAAAGCACTAACAAACTTCAAATGAAAAGGACCCCTGTCAATATCTGCGTAACTTTCCTAGAAAGGTTTTCCTTTTATAGGTTAAACTTCACATGTGTTTCGTATAATGTGAAGTTTCCAATGTTAGACTGTTTATCATGATGTTGGCATTAATTTATTTTTTTATCCATTTATTAATTACTTTTATACTCAGTGACCATTTTGCCTAGCATATCTTGGGGGAAATCTAAATTGAAGGAATACAGATACATAAAAATGGTTGATGTCTATTAGACATGTTTCAGATAGAACATGAGAATAAAACAAGTGCACAAATTCTTATCTGGCGAAACAGAAAGTACTTCGGATGGTCATGGTATTTTAGAGCCATAAGGACTCACAGCAGATTAGCTGTGATCAAAATAGTTATAAAGGAGGTAGTGATTGGTATAGGTCTTTAATCATAGAGGTGAACTAGGAAAATGGTTAATTAGTCAGAAAGGTACTGGTTATAGCAAATAGCATGAGAAAAGGCTTAAAGATAAAACATAAGACGATTAGCACTAAGATAATGGAGTGATACAGTGCAGGTAGAGCACAGTACCTGTGGGTGATGGAAGATGATTGGGAGAAATTGACTTGTACATATCATAGATGATCACGAATTCTAAGTTGATTTGTTTTACATTCACGCTTGATGGAAAAGCACCAAAATGCCAGTGAAGGCTTTTGAATATGTATATAAATACTTTTAGAATACTTTATGTAAGCTATTTTAGAATATTTTTCTGTTCTATAAACTTCATTGAAGCAGTGGGAAACCACAGTTTGCATGCCTAAGATGAGAGGTAATGCTGTTGCAAGGGTCTGGCCTGGAATAATAGATGCGTCTTGACCTTGCTCATTACCTGTTTTATGGGCGCACTGTGCATCGCACAGCACCACTGGGTGAGGTTGCCTTGATAGATGGAGCTCTCATCTACTTGCCTTGACCCATTTACAGCTTCCTCTGAAGGGGAGAATCAGGCTGCTGTGTGGTGCCACATTACCAGTGATTTGTTATTCTTCTCCGGATATACCCAGAGCCATAGGTTTGAGGGGAAATGTACGGAGAGCAATGGACTGGCACGTTACATCTCTGTTTCCTATAATAACAGAGGAATATTATGTCATCAGTGCCAAGTTCTCTCACAGTGTCTCTTTTAAAAATAATTTTTAACTGTGCTAGGGGCTGGGCAGATGAACCCTCACTTAGGAAGTCAGCTGAATATCATCATCACAGCATAAACCTGGGAGAACAGAAAATCATGGAGCTGGACACACTTCAGACAATGCTGATATTGAGTGACAGAGAAAGAATGTGGCTCCGTGTCCTTAGAAATAGTATTACAATAATGCATTTCATATTACCATTGTGCAGTGTTTCGTGATTTCACAAAAACAAACAGGGAGACAACATGAGAATCTTCCCAGTGTCCTTGATTTACAGATGCAAAATTTTGACAAAAATCCTAAAATGATTATGTGATTACATAATGCATCACTCAAGTTCAATGAGCATCCAGAACTTGGTCTGTTGTCCTAATAATCAAACATGCCCCTTGCTGTTGTTGTTGTTTTCAATTAATAGAGACAATTATTTAAAAGGTAAAAGTCAAGACCAAACCTGGCTGGAGAACCCAACTATGCTGATCAAGTGAAAGCTGCATCCGTGTCATTCCTTCTTCGCTGACTCCGTCCACACCTTTGGGAACCCCTGGACCTGCTGGGGATGGATCCCAACACATGCCTGGGTTGAGGGCTCTATCCCCAGGAAGGGGCATGTAGGAGGCAGCTGATCAATGATTCTCTCTCATCACTGTTGTTTTTATCTCTTCCCCCCTCCCATCCTTTCTCTGAAATCAATAAAATATATTTAAGATATAAAAAAAATAAAAGGTAAAAGTCAAATATTGAGCCTTTCTTAATGCTCATGTAGTTTTTTTGAATGATTCTTTTTTATGATGTTTTCAAGACCACTGCAATCCTCACCAAGTAAAACATAGTAGGGCTTTCATTTCTCTTGCTATGATCACTTTATTTCTAATAATTCATTCTAAAGTCAGGTATTATATGTCTCACTTCACATTTGAACATGTAATAGTTCACAGTGAATTAGGGTCAAGAGATACCTCTTAGCCTTTTCAACTCAACCAGTTTTAAAAATATATCTCTCCCTCTTCCTACTGGTTTAATTCACTTTTTTAATATTACATGCAATAAACATTAATATCTCAAGAAAAATAATTTTAAATATGATAATGTTACATGCAATAAACACCAATTATTCAAGAAAAATGATCTTATATATAATAATATTACATGCAATAAACATTAATATTTCAAGAATAAAAGGATTTTAAGTATAATAATACTACCAAAACTGTACTAACATAGTATGATATCACAAAAGTTGAAGGAAATATCAAAAATCTGCAAATAACAGGATTACTTCAATTATATTCTAGCATACCCCCCCCCACCCCCGGCTCTTTTTTGTTCATCAGTTTATGTTGTTCATTATATTCCACAAATGAGTGAGATTATATGATATTTATCTTTCTCCGACTGGCTTATTTTGCTTAGCATGATGTTTTTAAAGTTTATTTTGTTGGATATCAGTATTGCTATTCCAGCTTTTTTTTTCTTTTCCATTTGCATGGAAAACTATTTTCCATCCCTTCATTTTTATCCTGTGTGTGTTTTGTTTTGAGGTGGGTCTCTTGTAGACAGCATATAGTTGGGTCATGTTTTTATATCCATTCAGCTACCCTACACTGTTCATCAGTTTATGTTCATTATATTACACAAATGAGTGATATCATATGATATTTATCTTTCTCCAACTGGCTTATTTCACTGAGCATGATGCTTTTGTGTTTTGTTGGTTTTTTTTCATTCTCTAATTGATTGATATTTTCAACTCTGTCTTCTAATTCACTGATTCAGTCCTCAGCTTCCCCTAATCTGCTGCATATTCCTTCCAATGTGTTCCATATTTGTGATATGTCATTTTTTATCTCAGACTGTTCTTTTTTCATAGTTACTATATCTTTTTTCATACTGTTGAGCATTTTTAACATCATTACTCTGAACTCTGTTTCAGATAAATTTTTTATCTCTGCTTCATTTATCTCTTCTTCTGGAAAATTCACTAGTTCTTTCATTTGGGGTTTGTTTATTTGTTTCCCTACTTTGGTTGTCTGTTTGGGTTTGTGCCTATGTATTAGGTAGATCCTCTATACCTCTCAATCTCTAGTGCAGGACAGTGTTAAAGGCTGTTTCTGACTAATTGGATCAGGCAAAGACTCAAAGCCTCCAGACTTGCAGTGGTTCTCAGCCTTCTGGCCCTTTAAATACAGTTCCTCATGTTGTGACCCAACCATAAAATTATTTTTGTTGCTACTTCATAACTGTAATGTTGCTACTGTTATGAATCATAATGTAAATATCTGATATGCAGGATGGTCTTAGGCAACCCCTGTGAAAGGGTCGTTTGACTGCCAAAGAGTTGGCGGCCCACAGCTTGAGAACCGCTGCTCCAGTGATTGCCTTTGTCTACAGACTAATAGGATTCTGACTTGAATTGCCCCCAGGCAATCATCCTTTAGGTGTAGTGAGAGTTTTTTCAACAGGGTGGGGCA
>NW_005356173.1:2970274-2985321 GCF_000412655.1 Myotis brandtii
CTGTGTGAGGGAATGACTCAGCCCAGGAAACTTGTGGTGCTTGCCTTCTGAGCTCTGTCCCCTGAGTCCCCAGTTCTGGGTTCTGTTCTCACAGCTCCAGTCCACTTCACCCTCCCTCTGCCAGAGCACAGGGTGGGTTGATCCACAGAAAATTTTTGTGCATTGGCTCTTTAAGAGGGTAAGAGGGTGCCCGAACTTTCAGCTGCCACTCCCTGGCAGACAGCACCCCACTTCTTTTCACAGCTAGATGTTATACGAGTACCCTCCTCAGTTTTGGTGCTTTCTGTGGGGAACTCAGCTTCAGGATTAGATCCCAGAGTTCTCAGTGGCACCCCCCCACCCCCACAGCTGAGATATACCTCCAGGACTTTAGTTGCCACCTGTCGGTGCCTGGCCAGCCCTTTCACACCTCCGCCCCTCCTACCAGTCTCTATGTGGTCTCCACCTTTGGTCCTTGGGTATCAGGGTTCTCTCCTGTGAGTTTTCCGTTAATTATTAAGGAAGCCTTTTCGTATTTCAGTTGTAATTCCACCATTCCTGGGAGCATGTCTGTGCAGCATCCACCTACTCTGCCACCATTTTTAATCTTGGTCTAATTCACTTTTAACTTTACATTTCTATTTACCAAACTTGATCTTGTTTTATTTTGCTTCTCCTTGTAGCTTTGTATCTTTCAATATTGTCTCTGGCATACATTTTTTAGTATTCTGTTAAGCTTTACACCCCTTGACCATTTGATAGATGATTTATTTCCTTTCATCAAACATAGATGGATTTTTGACCCATGGAAAGTTGATGAAAGAACTCTCTAGCACACCATTAAGGATGCCCATCCAGTTCACACTGATGTATTAATGTATACATTTTGAGTATGGCCATACAATCCTATTTTCTCTTCTTATTTTTTTAATCTTTTAGCATTGAAATAGGATGGAAATATAGGATGTGAAGAGTGGCAGAAAGCAGAAGAGAAAAATAATTTTGCAGCATATCAGGTGATCAGGTTATGTTGTTTTGCAGATTTAATATTTTTAAATCCCCTATTCTCATATAGAAGATCCTATATCCATTTAGCTATTTCAGCTACCCACTCTAGACCTTCCTGAGTTCTATTATTATTATTTATTTGCTTTTCTATTTTTATTTTTTGAAGCAAGTTGGGGCTTTAAAAGCATAGAAGCCTGCTTTTTGTTATGAAGTCTGAGGGTGAAAAACAAACCGTGAAAATAATTTTAAATATACCTGGGTTTGCAAATAGACAGAAGTTCTTTAAAGTCATTTTTAAGTGGAACACACTGTAGTTTTGTTTGGATGCTAAATATACAAACTGTGTGTCAGCAGGTGGAGAGCCAGCCAGTGAATTTCTGCAAATTGTAGCATGCCCAGCTCTTCTTTAAGAAGCAGGATGAATTTAGTTGATGCTGTGACTGGCTCAGAGAAAGACACTCTGCATGCTTTGCATCATGAAGTGAGTCTCCTGTTGCTATCATGAGAAAAGATGTCTCTGTCTTCCCTCAAATCCATGTTGGGGGCACAGGAATGTGAAGCCAGACTGGTGGCTGCAAAGCAACATAACCTCTGACCTCCTGATACGCTACAAAATTATTTTTATCTTCTGCTGCTTTCCCCACTCTTCACATCCTGTTTTCCATGGACATAGGAAGGCAGCAGAATTAAAGCCAGAAGTAGAGTGATCATTGAACACTGATTTGAATATACAATCTATGGTTACTTGAAAGGGAAAATGCCCAGGGCCCCTGTAATAAATCCCTGGAGAATTTGAGATGAACTGTACCTAATTGCATCTGACATAACTGAAACACTGGGACCTCTGTGGAGAGGGAGAGCAGAGCCCCAAATCCTCTGTTCAGCACTATTCAAGGTTCAGAATAGTTCATGCATTTGGCTAATCTACAGCTATGTGGTAAAATGTCCCTCAGCAGCATTCAGCCTCCCTCTAATGGCCAATGATGAGAAGCCAAAATTATTAAGCTTTACTTTCAGAGATTTTTAAAAACAAACCAAAAAGAACTGATGGCTCAGAATGCCATGCATTACTTTTTGTTGTTGTTTTTTAAATTTATCTTTATTGTTGAAAATATTACAGATGTCCCATTTGTTTGTGTGTGTGTTTTTTTTTCCCATTGACCCCCTCCACCCTGTACCCACCCCTCCCAGGCCTTCACCACTCTGTTGTCTGCGTCCTTGGGCTATGCATACATGCATATAAGTTCCCTAGTTAATTGCCTCCCCCCCCCCAGATGTGGCGGGAGATTCTGGTTGGAAGATTAGGAGAATGGCAGTGTCAGCAAACAGTATGGGAAAAGTAGGAAATGGAATATGTTTTGGTGGTGAAAGGGAAATAATTTAGTGACCAAAATTACAAATAATATCCCATGGAAACGCTGTCTTTTACCTGAAGGCTATAAAGCTTCTAATTTCTTTGGTCTGGTTTCACTGTGAGAGTTCAGTGAGACATTGCCTGCCAGGAATAATCTGCTGTGACTTCTAGATCTGTCCTCAGTTGTAACATGTCCACTATACCAGAAATGCAAGTTTGGACTCCTCCTTAGAAAACCACCATAACTTGATCATGTTAGAGCTTACTATTATGGATATTTTATTGCAGAATTTTCTCACTGGGCTAGATTTTCACTGCCCAGAAGTGTTTGGAATTGTATATAAACAGATTATAAATTCTGTTTGTATACAATTCTATAAATTATAACTTCTGTTTGTATATAATTCTATAAATTATAAATTCTGTTTGTATAGGATTATTTTAATAGGATATTTCTATCCAGACAACACATTAAACTACTGTCCTATCCATAACAAAATATTTACAATAGCCATATTGTGATTTGAATATCAGCTTTGTGTAATTTTGGCCAAATGTGTTTTGTGTTTGTTCGTTTTTTTGTTTGTTTTTTTTGTTGTTTTTTTAAAATATAGTTTATTGGTTTTTTTACAGAGAGGAAGGGAGAGGGATAGAGAGTTAGAAACATCGATGAGAGAGAAACATCGATCAGCTGCCTCCTGCACACCCCCTACTGGGACAACCAAGGTACATGCCCTTGACCAGAATCGAACCTGGGACCCTTCAGTCCGCAGACCGACGCTCTATCCATTGAGCCAAACCAGTTAGGGCTTCTTTTTTCTTTTCAAAATGGTTAACCAGATAAAGGACTCTTCCTGAGCCTTAGATTTAATTTTCTAACACAATAATTTTATTATACTTACCAAACATAGTGATGGTCATGTTGCATGTTTCTAATTAATTATATTTGATGTATGTATTTGGTGTTCAATGATACTACTCTTTATAATATAATGCACCAGTTTTTTATCTATAAAATTGAGAACCACTCATCTTAACTTATAGTCATGTGCAAACCTTTGTTAAGAAATTCTGTATCATTTTGAGAGAAAAGTGAATCTTCTCTAAGATGCAGATTTTTAAAAATATATATATTTTATTAATTTCAGGGAGGAAAGGAAAGGTAGAGATAGAAACATCAATGATGAGAGAGAATCATTGATTGGCTGCCTCCTGCATGCCCCCTAATGAGGATTAAGCCCATAACCCCAGTATGTGCCCTGACTGGGAATCAAACTGTGATTACTAAGCCAAGCCAGCTGAACAAAATGCAGATTTTGACACATTTATGATGCTCAACATATAATATTTCTTTAATTAAAGTTTTATTTTAAAATAATTATAGATTCTCCTGCATTTGTAAGAAATAACATAAAGAGATCTCAGGTTCCTGTTTTATCCAGCATCCCCCAAAGGTGACATCTTGTAAAACTGTAGTATGATTCTACAATCAAAATATTGGATGCCATAACCGGTTTGGCTCAGTGGATAGAGCGTCGGCCTGCGGACTGAAGGGTCCCAGGTTCGATTCCGGTCAAGGGCATGTACCTTGGTTGCGGGCACATCCCCAGTGGGGGGCGTGCCGGAGGCAGCTGGTCGATGTTTCTCTCTCATCGATGTTTCTAACTCTCTTTCCCTCTCCCTTCCTCTCTGTAAAAAAATCAATAAAATATATTTTAAAAAAAATATTGGAGAACATTTTGACACTTGCCAGATGGAAGGGGGTCAGGGGACTGGCTGAAAAATGTGAAGGGATTAAGAAGTACAAGTTGGTAGTTATAGAATAGTCATGGGAATGTAAAGTTCAGCACAGAGGATATAGTCAATAATTCTATATAATAAAGAGCTAATATGCTAATTAGACCGGATGGCAGAACGACCTTCTGGAATGACCAGTGGGCGGGGGGCGGCCGGGGCTGCAAGGGCCGAAGCAGCCGGTGCTGCAAAGGCCTACTCTTGCATGAATTTTGTGCATCGGGCCTCTAGTATTCTAATAACTATGTATGGTGTCAGGTGAATACCAGATTTATCGGGAGGATGATCACTTAAGTTGTACATAATGTCTAACCACTGGAGTGCATACCTGAAACTCATATTGCATATCAACTGTAATTGAAAAATAAACAGTTATTTCAAATAATTCCATTACCTCAAGAATCCCTCATGTTGTCATTCTAGCTGCACCTACTTCCTTTCCACAGACTCTCCCCCAGTCCCCAGCAACCATTGATCTATTGTACCCATAAACCAGAGCATATGTTCCTCACTGAGTCAGTTAGGCGGGGAGCTGCCAGTCTTCCTGGGACTGCTAGTCACCTGCCCTTCCTGGATATCATGTTTGCTTCCAGCTGCCTTTTGAATCCCTTTGTCGCCACTAGAAATGCAATTGAGTCCTCCTGGTGCCAAAGCTACTTGGCTTTCACAGTAAAATGGTAAGAAAGCACATCACTCCCGTAAGGGTCTTTTTGCACGCTAGGTTTCCTAACTTGCACATGCAATCAGTGGGGCTGCACTGGAGATGAGTTACTCTTGAGCTCCTCTCTTTATGTCCCCTGAACTCCAATTCTGATCCCAATTGAAGAGAGCACTTTGTCTCATTCAGAATTTAAGTACAGTCTTTAGATACAGTCTCTATTGTTTTCTTTATGCCCTTATGAGTAGCATTAGTGTCCGGAATCTAATGCAATGACAGTCACAAAGTAGCTTACCAGTGGCAAGAAATAGAAGCATGCACCCTAGAGTGGGGACTAAGTTCAGAATTTAAAGCAAAACTGGATTTTCTAAGCACATTCTCATATGTCTTGTTGAGTTTACAATTAAAAGAATTACTTTTGTGATGGGACTGTTCTATTTCACAAGTTGGAGGTTACATGAATCTATAAAAATGGTAAAAGTTTTATGCACCCACCCCAAAATAGAGTAGATACAAACGCTAGTTAAATCAGCATATACTAGTAGTTTAGCTAATAATACTATACCGGTGTTAAATTTCTGGCATAAAAGATTATACTTTTAATTATTTAGAGTTTTATTATTGGAAGCAGCAGGGGAAAGATACACAGGAACTCGCTATACTATTTTTTCAACTATGCGAGTCTAAAATTATTTCAAAAATGATTTAAAAGGCAAAAATATCAAACTTATAGGTAGCCATGTGATTTAATTTCCCTATCTCTTTCATTCTCTCTGTGTGTACACTATATGTATGTATCTCAACTCAGTGCATATATCATTTGACATCGTTAGTCTATATGGCTAGAAAGCCTAAAAGTAGTTACACTGTTTGGATATTCTGGATGAATATGAAACTGAACATAGGATCCTGAGCTACACATAAAAACCCTATAATGCATAAGTGTTTATGTGAAACATGGGTAAATAGATAATTTTTGAGTAGAAATAAATGACAGTAGAATACTAACATCTAAACTATATAAATGAGGTGACTAAAGCCTAAAGTCTAGTTTTATGTCATCTTATTAAGTGACAAAATATTTCTGGAGTAAATTACTCTGAAAACCAGAGTATGAATAACATATGCTTACTCTGTTACTTTGATCTCTTGGTACGATTAATAAAATGGTTTAGAATTTTATTTTTGCAATATTTACATAATATAATTAAAGAAAAATATTTATTTTCATGGTAATGGTTAAATATGGAAATGGACATATAATTTCAAATAATATTTGGTTATCCTTATAATGTGCACTTTCCATTAGAGGTTAACTTTCACTTTCTTTTTCTTTCTCCCCAGTGTGCTGTCATTCTAACAATCTTTCCTCTGGATAATTCCATAGGGTATTTTTAAAGACAGGTTGAATAAAATACCTGTACAGCACCATCTTATTCTCAAGTCACCTCATAGCTATGTTGGCTTTTTGTTTGTTTGTTTTGTTTTGTTTTACATCTATTCAAAAGGGCATGTTCAAAATAAGCTCTCTAATTTTTGTTCCCCAGAAACTCTGGTTGTGTATAATTGGCTCTCAAAACCTATTGCTTCTTAGCTTTGTTTCAGTGATTTGAAAAAAATAATAAAATTAGTGCAAATCCTCATCTATCACATCTGAATGCTCTGGGGAGGGGGTAAAACAAAACTTGCTCTGGAGAATATTTGGCTACAGTAGCTTAAAATCAGAAGATTTCATTAACTTCACCGTGCCCTGCTGTCTACATGTTCCCTTTTCCCCCACCCGCTTAGTTGAGAAAAATGTGTCCAGAAGTTCAAGTGATGGTCATCTATGCAAAGTGTTAAAGGATTCCACTTAGAAGGCAAATAACATTTTCATATGCACAAGGGAATATAGTGAGGCTGTAAAATACCCATCCTGTTGCACAAGAAAAGGCGCGTCTTTGGTTATAAAGAAAGCATTAAACATGGCAACTGCTGTATGGATTTTCTGTAAATTGGGAGCTGTAACTGGCGACTTGTTTCAGGTTCTTACTGAAAAGAACCCCTGGGTTGTATATGCGCCGCTCCAATATAACAAACCTGTTTGTTCAGCTAAGTCAATTCTGTTAATTTGTGGAAAACAATCTGTTAAGTGAATCATTTAGCATCCTATAAACAAAACAAAGGGTGATAATTGTACATATTATTCTTTTCATTTTATTGAATTGGCGAGGTGTGAGCAAAGGCAACCCACATCTATACTTGGAGTTAAGTAATTAGGTTCTCACAGAAGGAGGTTTTAATTTTAATTTAGAAAAATCCCTTTCTGGGTAATATGTAAAGTAAACTGCAGAAGAAAGAGATTAGACTCTGGGAGAATATTCAGAGAGCTGTCAAGAGGGTGAAGCTTTGAAAAAGCACAATGGCCATGTGAGTGGAAAAGCATCACTGAAGAGACAGGGCCCAGCACCCAGGCATTGTGGATGTGAAGAAGGAAGAGGAAAGTTGCAGATGTGGCGGGAGATTCTGGTTGGAAGATTAGGAGAATGGCAGTGTCAGCAAACAGTATGGGAAAAGTAGGAAATGGAATATGTTTTGGTGGTGAAAAAAAATTTTTTTTTTTTTAATTTGAAACATCACCCAGCTGTCCAAATGAAGATGCTTGTCAGACAGTTGGAAATTCTGGCCTAGATCTCAGAATCCAATTTCGGGCTGGAGGTACGGATATGGAAATCAATGCTCATTATTTGGATTAGAATGAGACCTCCTAGAGGAGGGTTGAGAAGTTAGAGACTTAAGAGAATAGATTGATCTCTGTCCCAGAATCAAAATGAGATCACAGCCTCAAAGAGATATGATAAGGGTACCATGTGCTCCGGAGGGGTTGCAGAAGGTCAGAACTGAGAAAGGAGCCTTGGGCTTCACCAGGTTAGCGCAGAAAATGAATTACAGGAGAAAAAGGGAGAAGTGGGAAATGAGACTTAATCCCTTGGAGACTGGGTATAGAGCTGACACTGCACTTTAGGAGGTCAGAAAGGGAGGATATGGTATTGTAATTGAAGAAATGAGTAGGGTTAAATGAAGTTGTTTGTTTTTTGTTTTTGCTTTTCTTGATTTCTTTTTTTTTTTAAGTCAGGACATTTACTTTGTTTCACTAAAAGCACTGAAGCTGGGAGTTTTTAGGGAAATAATTACAGTAAACCTCAAAGTAATGGACTAATTAGGGTGAGGATGTGTCTGTTAAAGCTGAAAGTCTGTTACATAATAAAGTAGGTTTTCTGAATGCATATGTTAAAAAAAATTGACAAATTAATTTACCTGTTTTTAATTATGTAAAATTACACTTGAGTAATTAAAATTAAGTATGCATGAAAAGTTTAATTTCACAGAAAACTTTTCTGTATGTATTACTGTAATTCTAAATTCATACTAAATAGGTTTAGTAAATGCTTGCATTCATCAGTCGCTAGGAGTAAGCAAATGCACAGGACTAGCATGGCTTAGCTCAAGTGGGAACCTAGGCAGGTAGGCATTAAAACTGCTACAGATTAAAGCTGCCACAGAAAGCCGTGGCACCCAGTAACAGAACCACTGCTAGAGATGCTGTGTGATCACCTGCTAATCATTCATGGAACACTAAGAACAGTGACCCTTAGATTTAAATATGTAGACTATAGTTGTAGATATGCAATATTTACTTATGCTGGCGAAATTACTACAGTGTTGTTGTTTTTTCCCCCCAATATATAGCCTATTCACTAAAATTTGTTTTAAATAACAGTGAATTAATAACCAAAAATAACCTGTTAATTTAAATTTGAACAAATCTTAGTTAAAAGCATTTAAAATTAACTGGGTGATAGTTTTCACATATGACATACCGACCTGAAATTTTGTAAGTTAAAGACCTAGTCTGTGATATTGAGGTCCACAAAATCAAGGGTTTACTGTATGCTAGCACAAGGACACCATGGAGACTGGGCTAATGGAAAACATGGAGGATAGACTTCAATGAAAAGATGGGAGAAAATAGCCCAAGTAGTTCTTGCCCTTGATGGACTGTGGAAGGAAGTCAGTTGAGCAGTGGGCTATGAATGTGCCACACTTTTTATTCTCCATTTATCAGCTGTTTGATATTTGGAAGGTTTCTAGATTGGAGTGAGTATGAATAAGGCTCCATAAAAATTCACATTCAGACTTTGTGTGAAGATAGATTTTCATTTTTCTTAAGCAGTGGGATTGCTGTGTATGTTTAAGAAGTTGCCAAACTGTTGTCCAAGGTGGCTGTCTCATTTTGCATTTCTACTAGTGATGCCCAGCATTATCATTAGCAAAGGTTATTGTCAGAAGGTTTTCCTTGTTGTTTTATTTATTTATGAGCTTCGTATCACATCAGTTCCCCTTGCCCCGTAAAACCAAAGGAGAAGATGCAGACTGACCCATGAAACATGCAGCACATTTGAAACAAAGCTAAGGAAACCTGAGCTTCAGAAACCTCATTCCTTTATCATGACCTTTGCCCCAGAGAGATACTATATTGTACTAGACCGGAAACAAATCTGCCCTCTTCCCCGGAAGGAACAATATACCTGTCCCCCCAGCTGCTTGCAATGCAACTATGCTTATAGAGATAGTTCACAATGAAAGCTTGCTCGCAAGATGAGCAGAAACACAAGCCACGCCTGAGGATCTGTCTCCCAACACTGGGAAGATTTTTGAATTGTCACTTTTACTTTCCTAATATTCATAAGGCTTGTTTATGAAGTATATTGCTTCTTGGGTCACGTTTGTTATATTACAGGTTTGCGGTATAGTGACCAGTTCACTTTTAAAGTTTTTTTTTGGCATAAAACTTGTGTTAAAATAGATTATTATTTTTTTTAGATTTACAAAATGTGTATATTCTGTCATGAAAACTCCACACCAACATTATACACTTGGAAAAAAATACAAACAGGATATATTACAAATCTATGTAAGCAATAACTTAGTTCACACCATGTAATAAAAAGTGCATTAATCAAGATACACAAGCTTTTATAGGTTCTAAACTGAAGGACTTTTCTTCTGCAGAATCCTTAAAACTGGTGGCACTTAAAATTTGTTAGCCTTTCTACTGAGAGGTAAATTATACACAACAATGATGAAAAAGATTAACAGACCAGTTGTCTATTATGAATCATTCCAGCTTTGTTCAACAATGGCTGAAACTCTTTTTTTCATATTCTCATTTGTTTTCCTGATAAAGTTGTGCTGCTTGACTATTAGCTGGGCTGTTTGGATTTGGTTCATCCAGCAGAGACTGAATTGAGGTTAAAATTGAAGATACATCATATGTTGGACTCCATCGATTCTGAGGGACATCTAAACATATGCTACCATCAGCATACACATTTGGATGAAACATTTTGGATAAAAACCTAACAGTTGGTGGTTTATTTGGATATTCTTCAGAAAATTCTATTACTAGTTTGAAAGTACCATTGTCAAAAGGTGTCCGTTCCAAATATAACTGCATCCCACTGCATGATGTTGTTTTCAGATGGTGGATCACAGACCCCCACAGGTGGGTCCTCTTGCAGTCACTTGAAATCCCTCATGAGTCTCCCCCAGGTGGGGGTCGACATGCTCAACAGCTGCTCCGAGGTCCATTTCTAAAATAGATTATTTTTAATCTCTATCTATACTTATGGCCTGTCTTCATTTATAATATTGTTGTTTTTCCCCTTCCTTTTTTGGAGGGTTAGAATTTAGTCTCACCAGAGACTTTCCAATTTACTTACTTTGTAGAGGGTCATCTTTTGGTTTTCTTGATCTTTGTATTTTATTTATTTTCACTCTTATCTTCTTAATTGTTTTCTGGCACATTCTACATTTTTTGAATTTATTCTAGTCTTTTATTCAAACTTCTGAAGTATTTTGCTTAAGTCATTGATTTTTATCCCTTTCTTATGATAAATACTAAAGACTATAATTTTCCTCTAAATACTACTTCTGTTACATGTCACAATTTTTGATATCTTACTCTTTTTATGACTAATGTATTCTTAGTAGTTATTAACTATCAGATGCTTTTTTTTTTTACCAAGATGTTGTTGTATTTGTCCCCATTGTTTGAGTTTATTCAACTTTACACAGCTAGTTGGTGGCAGAATTAAAATTATACCTGTACTATTTTGAGAGCTTATATTTTTGTTTTTATTATTATTTAGTCGATGTTACTTAACTGCTTTGTCTTCTGAGAATGCAGACTGTGTGGCATCAACTTTTAGATTATACTCTGACTTAATTCAAGGCCTAAAATATTTTATTTTTTAATCCATCCTTTGAAAAATATCTGATGTAGGATTTTAAAAATCTATAGCATTAAGCTTATGAATTATTTTGTCTAAATATATCCTCAGTAATTTTTCCTCTGATATATCCATAAGTGAAAAATACATGCTTTAATATTCCATTATTATGGTAGTTTTATTAATAATGTCTTATTAAAATAGTTATTCAAAATAACATTTTTAATACACACTTATTAAAAACTAGGGGCTCAGTGCACAAATTCGTGCACCTTGAAAGGAACTGTGGGCTGCAAGGCTGTAGTGGGAACAGGGGTGGGTCTCGGCTCATCCTCTGCGCCCCCACCTGGCCCCTCCCACCGCAGCCCCTGGTCCCCTGTCTGCCTGCAGCCCCCGCTCTCACCACCGCTGCTCCCACACACTGACAGTGCCGGGCTGCTAGCTCCCGCTGACAGCACAGAGAGATTGGGGCCAGCACCAGCAGCAGGTGCAAGCAGGGCCGGTGCCCTCAGGGGCGATTGGGGCCAGCAGCCACCGCTCGCACCCACTGATGGTGCAGAGCCATTGGGGCTGGAGCAGTGGAAGGTGGAGAAGCCCTCAGGGGTGATCAGGGCTGAGAGCCGCCACTCGCACCACTGATGGCGCCGAGCAATCGGGACTGGCACTGGTTGTTTGGTTGTTCGGTTGTTCTGGTTGTTCCACCATTTGGTCTATTTGCATATTAGACTTTTTTATATAGGATAATAGGAAATGACCCTGGCCAGTGTGGCTCAGCTGGTTGGAGTATCATCCAGTCCACTGGAAGGTCACAGGTTTGATTCCCAGTCAGGGCACATACCTAGGATGCAAGTTCCTTCCTCCCTCTCTCTCTAAAAGCAATAAAAACGATAATATTAATAGGAAATTTCCTTTTAATCATGTTCTGATAAGGTAGTGGCTGTGAGAGAAGAGGAAGCATTTTTAGATGAGAGCAGAATGTGTGGGCTCTTCACAGAAGGCTCAGAAGTTAGTTGAACCATTCAGGGACAAACTAAATATATGCGAATGAACCCTAGTATAAGTGAACCATTCCTTATATAGCTATGGCAGAGTGGAAATTCTCCTGATATTTCAAGATTGTTTGGTCAAGTCCATGACATTATTGGTGGTCAGCTAATCTATATAGGTCTCTGTGATTTTTACAAAATATACCTTTTTGTACAACATATTACTTTTAATTTCTAAGAGTAAATAGGCTTCTCAGAAAATAGCCATTATCCCAGTGCATAAGTATTTAAGCTGTGGATCTTTGGCCTTATAGCAAATTTAAATTCTGTCTTTAAATAATTTGTTTCTGGTTTGTGTGTTTTTTTCTCACTTAAACTAAATTTATCAGGTGGTTACTATACTCTTAGATCAAATGATGCTATCTGATCAACTACCTCATACTGTTTGATTGAAAAAAATTAAATTATAGATCTTTTCTTGAGATACGACCAATACCTATAGACTGTGAAATTCAAAAAGGAAAATAAAGGAACATATGAAACAGAATAAACAATTTTGGGCAATTTACATGACCATTGAGACCCGCCACTAAATATGTCATAAATCTTCTTATCTATTTTGTTATTGCTAAATAAAAATATTTTCATATCAGGGTACTTATTCTCATAAGATGATACAAAGAGTAAGATTAGTCTGAGTATCTTGCAAGTAAAATAAAGTTTTATATCTGTAATTTTTTGCTTTGATTTTCTGTATCTACTTCAGTACAGGAGAGGATGATGGGCATGAGCAACAAAAATAATTCAATTATTAGTGATTAGCATATACAAAAGTGTACATGTTAAACTTGCATGTCTATATCTTTAAACATTATATTTTATGGTATACTAGTGCAGTGAAATCCTTTGAATTAAGGAACACTCTGCCTGGTAGAATAAATAATTTAAGTATTGGTATTGTGTAGCAGAATAGCTTTTTGTAGCACACTCTAGTAAAGAAGAAATTCTTTACTGGATTTCCTAAAATTTTTGAGTTAGAGGCTTTGACATGATCAATACCATATTTGTTTTGCAGAGTAATAAAATTGAAAGTGGGGCAGGGACCTGGGAAACTTTATAATATCTCAGGTATGAAATAATTAAGAAACCCTAAACCCTGAAATGGATAGAGAAATGCAAAGGAAGTAAATGTAGATAAGGAATTGTAACTCAGATTAGATCATGAGATCATTTAAAAGCATAGGAGAAGGTGAAGTTAATAGAACCAAAGATTTTAGTAAAAACATGATGTCGAAAAATTAGGAGAATTTTAGACAGAGTTCCAACTGAATATACCTTAAGGACATTCAGAAATAATATTATTGAGAGATTATAATTATCATAGGAACTTTGCACACATATGTAGCAGTCATTGTTCTGATTGGAAGCAGGCACATTCTAAAGTGTTTACCTAAACAGAATTTAGTGAAGGGACAGTTAACAGGAGTGTGGCAGGTTTAAGGGAACGAACAAAGGATAATGAATTCCCATGAATGACAGTCACTACTATTCCTGGGGCTTACAGAACAAGGGAAGAACCAATATTATCAGGGACCAGGGGAGCTGGAGCCATGGAAGGCAGGCTGCTGAGAAGGGTGCCATCTGTTAATGCGCCCATTAAGGGAAAGCAGGTAGGTGCCAGAGGGCAAGGGAGCCTGAGTCATCCATCTGTCAGCCCCATGGTTACTCAGGCTCCCTGAGGGTCGGAAAATAAACCGAGGCAGTGGAGGAAACAGGGAGTGACAGCAAATACACTGGGGAGTCATGATTGAAGACAAGAAAGTGGATGACCTCACTTTTGAAAGGTTAGAGAGAACAACCTAATTTTTAATAATCCACAGGAAAGAATATTCAATGAAGAGGATGAAGTTGTCTGAGATCAAATAAAAGGAGCAAAGTATAAATGTCCTTGAATAGGAAGATGACTAACTCTGGGGAATGTTGAAGAAAAATTAAATAGCCAAGAAATAATTTATTGGGTCACCATCAGTGATCTTTCTGATTTCTCTTTTGGAAGAAAATATAGCAGTAAACAAACTGCTGAAGCTTCAAGACAGCACAGAGAAAGAGGGAAATGCAGAGAACAAACCATCTATTAGATAAATTCTGTAGTGGAAGGGAGTAGAAAACTAGAACTAGTAAATATGGAAGAATATACTGGAAATGCTTTTTTTTTTTTTTCCATGAGAGGTGAAATGCAAATACATTAGAAAAAAATTAGCTCCTTTAAATAAGGTATCCTCATTTTGGCTCTTTTTCTGATCACAAAGAAATATTTACTGGGTACTAATCTTGCTATAGAACATAAAAAATGGTAGGAAGCATAAGTATATTAAGCTGAGAAAGAATAAAGTCATTATTAATGTTCAGATCAGAGAATACATTTAGTGTCAAACTTATTAATATCTCATGGGGTATCAAGCTATCTAAATGAGTGAATTTCACATTTTGAAAAGACCCAATTTGAAGATGATAGTTTACTTTGCTATTACTAACCCTCATCCTAAATAAAACTGGATTGTGTTTTTTTGATCTTATGCTTATGAAAGCATTTGATTCCACATTTAGAAAGAGAGGTACTCTGGATACTTTCCAAGTACAGCTCAGATATACTGCCATAGAAATGTGTCCAATATTTGAAGAGAAGCCATGTTCATGGCTGAGATCAATGCCACCCATCCTTTCCTCTAGATCAGTGGTTCTCAACCTTCCTAATGCTGCGACCCTTTAATACAGTTCCTCATGTTGTGGTGACCCCCAACCATAAAATTATTTTCGTTGCTACTTCATAACTGTAATTTTGCTACTGTTATGAATCATAATGTAAATATCTGATATGCAGGATGTATTTTCATTGTTACAAATTGAACATAATTAAAGCATAGTGATTAATCACAAAAACAATATGTAATTATATATGTGTTTTCCAATGGTCTTAGGCGACCCCTGTGAAAGGG
>NW_005356173.1:2987709-2992861 GCF_000412655.1 Myotis brandtii
GATGGTCTTAGGCAACCCCTGTGAAAGAGTTGTTCGACCCCCAAAGGGGTCGCGACCCACAGGTTGAGAACCGCTGCTCTAGATGCTCCGAACTGTTTCCAGATTAAGCCAGTCAGCAGAGAGCTGAATATCCGCATTGACATTTTGGTTCCCATTGTGAAACTGTGTTACGGAATTGCGTTTTGAAATTTTTCCATAGGGCTGCATTGAAGGAAACCCCTTCTGAGATATCTCTCTATCTTATACTGTACAGATGTTGCTGAACACTTTGCTCATTGTAAAGCATAGTTCCTTTTACATTGGACTCATTTAAATATCTCTTTCTGGGCTCCGTACCAGGCATCGTATGCTTCTTCAAGCAACTGCTTAGATATGATTTATACAGATATGATGAATCTCACAACTGATTGCGTCGCCATCTGTGTGGTGTGCCAGGAATCTTAAAACCAAAGTTTTACAGAACCTAACAAAATATATTTTGTGGTTTTTATCAAAGTTGCATATGGATAAACATTATTAATCAAATAGTATAGAGAGTATTTAATTTAAAAAATGAAAAATCTGGTTCCATTATCTCCCATCCCTGGTTCCATTCTCCCCATATATTACATATCAGTTTGTTCAGTTATCAATTTTGAAATTACCTATTGACTATTCACTTCTTTAAAAAAATTTATTGATTTTTTAAAGAGAGGAAGGGAAGGGAATAGAGAGTTAGAAACACTGATGAGAGAGAAACAACGATCAGCTGCCCCCTGCACACCTCCTACTGGGGATGTGCCCGCAACCAAGGTACATGCCCTTGACCGGAATCGAACCTGGGACCTTTCAGTCCGCAAGCTGACGCTCTATCCACTGAGCCAAACCGGTTAGGGCAACTATTTACTTCTTGATAGATCAATTCATAGTTAGCTATTTACTTTTCTCCCCATATCTGGCCTGGTTTTTGGTACACCCAGAAATAGCAGAGCTATCAAATATAAACAGGTGGGAATGGACATTTTTATTCACTCATTTAATCAGGCAGTAAACAGATTATTATTAAACACTAACCACTAGGCTAGAGGGTCAGATATAATGGTGGACCAAATATTGCATCCAAGACTTCAAAACTGACATACATACTTCTGAAATGGTCATTCAATGGGTAATAAAACCATAATGAAGGAATTGCTATTGAGTAAAGGGTATTAAAAGTACAGGATGCTATGAGGCTCCCTGCAGAATGGCGGGGTTTGACAAGCTAGGGTCATGGGATGTGCTTACTGGCTGGAAGCTCCATTGGAGCTGATTCTTGCAGAATGTGTTTGTATAGCCAGATAGAGGATAAGAGAGCCCAGGTGAAGAGGCCAGATCAGGGGTGTAACCCAAGCAGGATGGTATGAAGTTACTTCTCTCCTTCCTGCCTTAGCAGGGAGTGGTCTGAAGCCTGGAGATTCACCTCAAGCCTGCAGAATGGAAAATCTTATCTCTATACTTTGATATAAATTGTTAACAGGGGGAGAATAAAATTTAAAACCCAGGCAGAAGTAAAATGTCGCTTTAAGAAAAGTGATTATGGTGACCACAGTTTATGACATCAACTTAAGGAGTATCCGTGTGTGCTCCTGTTGCAGCAGAGATATTTTGTGTTTTAAGAAAATAAGATCTCTCACGTCAGCAAGTGTTCTTCTGTTGTTGTTTTTCTCACCTAATCCCCAATGCACTAGACTCCTCGGGAGTACTACCATCTCCTCCCCCGCTCTCTTACCCAATGGCTGAATATTTTAGTCATATTTTTTTCTCCTTAAGTAAAACCTTCACACCGAGATATACAGTCTTGGTCATTTGCTGCAGGGGTGTGTGATGATTTATTTTAGATGTTTTGAAATGTGAGATTTTAGTGAGGACTAAATATATTTATTCTCTTCATAAAATACTTCATAAGTTACATTTTAGACCCCATAACAGTGAATTTGAGGGGAAATTTTACCTCATGCATCACACCCAGCACACTTCTGAATCCCCGTGTATTTTCCTGTGGTCTGATAAATTATATGCTTCAAGGGTGACAGAATGCTTTCCCAAAGGATATTGGTTTTTAGGTGCCATGTGGCTGCACAGCCTTCTGATGACTTTAGACTTGGATCATATATGGGCTGAGGGAGGATTTATTAATCTGAAAGATTCTCTTAGCTCAGGGGCAGGCAAACTAGAGCCCACAGACCATTCTGGACCCAGCCTGTTAAAGAAATTAAGATCTCTCACTTCTTTTAAAGTCTGTATGCTAAGATGGTTTTTACATTTTTCAAGTGTTGTTTTTTAAAAAAATGATAACATGAAAGAAGAAGAGAGGATATGGGGCCAAGAGGTATGTGGCCTGAAAATACCATCCATAAATAACTAACTAACTAACTAACTAACTAACTAACTAACTGTTTGGTCCTTTACAGAAAAAGTTTGCTTCTTCCTCTCTTAGTCCAGCCGAACTATTGTTTGGGCTAGAAGAACTATTTAGTGCACGTGGTGGAAAATATCCAGTTATTAAAATTTCAGTGATGTTTAGGTTATTGGAATGTGCCTTCTGAATGACTCCCAACATGTTATAAAACAAACAAAAAAAACTCCAACTCTTTGCTGTGTATTTAATAATTTATAGGACCATAAAGCCGTACCATAGGTTTAACATTATATTATATTGTTCTTAGCTTTACTAAGCATAAAGCTTTGCAAGTTACATAAATGCTATGCTAGTAAAACAAAACAGAGCAAAACTATCCTTCTAAGCACATATACAAATCACAGCTACAAAAGGATATTTGATAGCGACAACATATAATTCCCAAGCTTCTGCACATTGATTTTTCAGCCTTAGTGATGAATCTGATGTTTACATGTATACACAAAGCATATATTATTGTGTGACAGTTTTCTAAAATTGAATTTTAAAGGATATTGTTTAGTCAAGAAAGCTTCAAATTCATTTTAATTTTGATGTAAATTTCCAAATTTTAAGGATTTTGTAAAAATTAGCTGTATGTCTTTCCTTTTTTCTTCCCTTTTATATCGATGTGAAAAGCTGCAAGTGAAGGCGAAAGTCAAATTATGTAAACAACCAAAAAAGGTCCTTTTCAAAGCCTATGGCAGTGATGGCAAACCTATGACATGCGTGTCAGAGGTGACACGTGAACTCATTTTTTTGGTTGATTTTTCTTTGTTAAATGGCATTTAAATATATAAAATAAATATCAAAAATATAAGTCTTTGTTTTACTATGGTTGCAAATATCAAAAAATTTCTATATGTGACACGGCACCAGAGTTAAGTTAGGGTTTTTCAAAATGCTGACACGCCGAGCTCAAAAGGTTCGCCATCACTGGCCTATGGCATGGTAGGCATTACTACTAAAACGGTATATGTGTTATGGGTGGGAGTGCGGGATCCCTTTCCCCACTGAGTGCTTGGGATGGGGTCCTTACCATATCTGGAGAAAAATAATTTTCTGACACTCACATGGGAGGAGGAGTTACTTTTATTTGTATGGAACTATATTCTTAGGTTTCCAAAGTCCCACTTTCCTTAATCCAGTCCTGGAAGAGGTGCAGCTGGGGTTCGGTAGAGCTACAAGCAAAGCCAGTGTCCAAAATGTCTGTTCCATGGTGGAGTTGGGTCCGGTTTAGCATCAGGCTAGTTGCGGTCCATCAGTCCATTGTGTGGGGTCCACATGGCCCTGAGCCAAGAGAGTGCAACCCTTGTGACGAGTCCCAAGTTTCCCGAAAACATAAGAGAGTGAGAGGGCCAAGAGAGAGAACTTCTTTGTTTAGGGGATTAAATATCCCAAATCTTCCTGTGCTTGATTGGCGGTGCCTGCTCTGGCCAATGACCTGTTTCTGGGTGTGACTGACAGGCAAGTAAGTACCTTCCCTTTGTCACCCAGACTTTACTGGGCATAAGTCTATTCTCCTACTGCCCAGTCCCTTCCCCCAGGGATCTATGGGGAATAGACTAGTGGCTCCCTGGGAGTGTTAAACTGCTGCTTCCTGGCAAAGCTGCACAAATGGCATTCCTGTAATATTTGGCCTCCCTTTGCTCTTTCCAGTTATTAATATCTAAGTTAAATTACAATGGCATCATATGCACCATAGCAGACCAGTCTTTCTTTCCTTCCAGTGAAAGTGCCACTCAAACTTCTGATTACTTGTATTAAAACTGCAAAGGAGCTTTTGCTAATGACCCCAATAGGAGCATGCTTTGGGAAGATGTGTGAGAAAGGAAAATACTAATGCTGTCAAAATTCACAGAAATGAAAATGCAAAAAGAAGTACACTACACAGGCAAAATATACTACCATGGGCTACCAAACGAACGTCTAAAATGTGGTATGATACAAATGATCAAACTTTCTATTTGACATTCAAGTACGCAATACCAAACATCAAATATAAATGTGTTGTGCCTGAAGAAAGAAACCTTTATTCCCGGCTGAAAATGTGATTCTCAGGTTAGGGTGGGGTTGGATTGGATGAGTTCGTGACTTTGTCCTGGTTTGTTCTCATTAGCTATTCAGCATCCAGTAAGCCCTCTCATTCTTCTAAGCCTGAGTTTCTTGACTTGAAAAAAAAAAAGCATCCCCATCAAAGTTAGAATTTTCTGTCATGCACCAATAATACAGTGTGGACTTATGTATTAAAGTGATGTATAAATATTAGATGTTGTTTTTATTAAATCAAGGGCTACACCTTCTTCTATGTTCCTTAACTTTCCAGAAAAAAACTGCTATATAAGAGGAGACATTTCATATGTATTTGTGCCTTAATATCCAAAACAATGATCAGGAATGCCTATGCCATTGCTTGGAAGTGTTTTAAACTTCAAGTAGGATGATATCTTAAATCTCAATATGCTTGAAAATGAAAAAAAGTGCAAAAAACACAATATACTGATGCTGTGAATCCTAAAGAAAATACCCTATGTCATATACGTATTCATGAATAATGAATGTATCCTCTCTGGAAAACCAAAGTTGGATAAAACACAACCCTCCTTAACGTCTCAGATTCTCAAATTCTATATGTGGTCTTTAAATTCGATAGCACAATCTCAAATGCAATAAATCTAAACTAAGGGCCCAGTGCACGAATTCATGCACCTTGAAAGGAACTGTGGGCTGCAA
>NW_005356173.1:2992995-2999631 GCF_000412655.1 Myotis brandtii
GCCAGCAGCTGCTGCTTGCACCCACTGATGACGCCGAGCAATCAGGGCCAGCACTGGGCGTCGACAGCTTGTGTGAGTACCAGGTGCGAGCACCAGGCGGTATCTCTTCCCTAAGGTCCTCTTGGCCATTTTACTATTATAAAGGGATGGATGTCAGAGAAAGACCAAGTAGGCACAAATGTGAGGACATCAAAATCCACAGCTTGCTCTGGGCTTTTTCATGATTGGACCTGTTTCCTCATTTGTTTGTTTGCTTTTTAAGCAACTGAAAAAAAAATCAACTAACAGAGATAGTTGCCTGGAAAGATAGTTAGAATAGATCCTATATCCTATATAATAAAAGGCTAATATGCAAGTAGACTGAATGGCGGAACAACCGAACAACTGGTCACTATGACATGCGCTGACCACCAGGGGGCAGAGTGTGGAACATGGTGCGCATCGACTGCGGTGGGATGGTGGAGCAGCTGCAGGTGTGAGTGGGGCCATCTCCAGCAGCGGGTGCGAGAGGCAGTTGCCGGCCCCGATCGCCCCTCAGGAGCAGGGGGAGGTGGAAAAGCCCTGAGGGGCAATTGGGGCCAGCAGTTGCAGCTTGCACCTGTTGATAGCGCGGAGCGATCGGGGCCAGCGCTAGGCAGGACTGCGGTGCGTGGGAGCAAAGAATTTTCAGTAACTACCAGAGGCTCACCCCGATGTCAGTGCCTGGTGCCCCACCTTGGTCTGGTGGCCCCACTCACCTGCTCCACCATCCCGCCACGGCCGACACCCTCCATGTTTTGCACATGCCCCTTGGTGGTCAGCGCACGTCATAGGGACCAGTTGTTTGGTTGTTCTGGTTGTTCCACTGTTCAGTCTATTTGCATATTAGCCTTTTATTATATAGGATTATTTCTCCTCCCCCTTATGTACTTTAATAATAAACATGCCATGAAAATCAAAACTCTGTCTATATTGTTCACTCTTATATCCCAGTGATTTGAGCAGTATCTGGTACAAAGAAGACTCTCAGATATTTCCTGAGTCAGTGAGTCAGCAAGTGAGTGAATCAGTAAATGATAAATGAATGAATGAAAGAGTTGTTCCAGCACAGGCGCTTAATTTGAATCTCATTGAGTTAGGCACCCTCCCACCTCCAGTACTACCAAGTGGCATCTGCCTGTCTCAAATCAGGTGGGTTGAGAAGTGCTGAAAGGGTGACCTTTTAAAGAAAATTCAGGGGCTGTTACTCAAAGAAAGAGAAGAGTGTAGTGAGGAGGGAGGAACAGCTGTCTGCCCTGTGATTCCCCCTTCTCTCTTTCTCTCACCATGCCTGTATGTTACTACCTTGGACTAGGTTTATATCCTTTCTTTTGTTCTCTTCTCTAAAAAAAGTTATCAATTCTTCTTTTGAAATACCATATGCCTTTTTTTGTGACCTTTCTAATATTATCCACATTGGTATTGACTCTCAGTTCCTTGTCACTGGTCATACTGCCCATGGTGATGTGATCTCCACAGCCCAGGATCTCCTGACTGTGGGTTTCTTATTCTGTCATTTCTTAAAAAGAAAAAAAAAAGTACAACATAGTCATTTGTTCTTCTTACCTAATGGATGTTGAAAAAGTTGTCAGTTTTGTAATGGTGGCATAGGAAGGTAATGTGAAGGGGATGCTTTTTTTAAAGCAAGAAATAAGGTTGGATTTTAGGAAAAATTATTCATTGTGCAATTCAAATGTTAGAACTCACAATTTAAATGTTTACTGTTCCCTACAGTGGGTACCATATGGTGTTTCATTCTTTTAACATCTGGGTATATTGACATATGTTAAAGGACCCATGGAACTTCGGCTCAGTTTCCATTTAAAACTGTGTTTGTTGCCCTGGCCAATGTGGTCAGTGGATAGAACATAAGCCTGCACTGGAAGGTCTCAGTTAGATTCCATGGCAGGAACCTGGGTTGCAGGATCCATCTTGGGCCCTGTTCAGGTGAGTGCAAGAGGCAACCAATCAATGTGTCTCTCTCTCTCTTCCTCTCCTTGTCTTCCACTCCCTCTAAAAACAAATGGAAAAAAAAAATGTCCTTGGGTGAGGATTGAAAAAAATAATAATAAAACTGGACTTGTTTTCAAATAAAGGAAGTATATATATTCACATTATCATTTTCTTGTTTTTCTTTTTCCCTTTTATTTTAACAAATTGCTTTTGGTATGGAGAATATAAAGTCCTGGCATCAGATAAGAAAATTAACTTTAGTTTTGCAGGTAGAAAACATGGTTGTTTCTAAGGTATTTTCTCCCTAATTTGTTAATCTGATTTCCCCCCCAGGCATTTCCCGGGAACATCAACTCTGACAGTGTGGTCCGGCATGACTTACAGCATCCCGTTGTTGCCCGCTACGTGCGCTTCGTGCCTCTGGACTGGAATGGAGAAGGCCGCATCGGGCTCAGAATTGAAGTCTACGGCTGTTCTTACTGTGAGTATCACACAGATGAAATTCATGGTGGGTTTTGCCATCTTCATGTAAAGTCTTCAAGTAAATTGTGACCTGTTTATTTTCAGTTATTTAACACTAGAGGCCCAGTGCATGAATTTGTGCATGCGTGGGGTCCCTCTGGGTGGCCTGCAGGGATCAGATGAAAACCCGCAGTCCAATGCCGCCTGCAGCTACTACCTGCCGCTCCCGCTTATCCTGGTCCCACTGTGCCTGCCACGGGCTCGCGCCCAATCAGTCCCGATGGGGAGAGGCTCATGCTACTGCAGCAGCGCTCGCCAGCCATGAGCCCTGCATCTGGCACCCTCCCAAGGGGAGTGGCCCACGGGATCTGGCTGAAACCAGCTCTCTGACATCTACTGCAGGGTCCTAGATTGTGAGAGGGTGGAAACCAGGCTGAGGGACCCCACCGGTGCATGATCAGGTCACGGAGGGACTGCGGGAGGGCTCCAGGGTGTGTCCAGCCCATCTCACTCAGTCCCAATCAGCAGAACCCCAGCAGCAAGATAATCTACTGGTCAAAGCATCTGCCCCCTGGTGGTCAGTGCACGTCAAAGCGACTGGTCGACCAGCTGACTTCTGCCCCCTGGTGGTCAGTGTACATACTAGTGACTAGTTGAGCAGCCTTAGCATATCATTAGCATATTACGCTTTGTTCGGTTCTGCCGTTTGGTCTATTTGCATATTACCCTTTTATTATATAGGATGGCTTGCTTTCTCTGACAGTAAACTGCCTTCTGTTTTTATATATAAATAAAAATATAAGGTTGTTTTTTGTTATAAATATATGTTTACATTTACTCACAAACACAATATGTAAGAATAGCTTAAGAATATCTTAAGGATTGGGAAGCAATTTTGTTCAGTTAGCTAAAACAACAAAGCTTGTTAGTAAAATTGCCTGAAGTCTTATGAAATACTTAAAAAAAAGAAACCTATGTTATTACCCACCTTTTTGGCTCTTTGTGATGGAATTTTGAGTATATTCCAAGAGCTTTCTTCCAGTTCTGCTCCATTGTAGCATCACCATTCTAAAACCAAACACCGAGTTTTAATGGCAGTTACATTTTACTTGTCTATATGTTTTATTTGCTCCTTTTCAAATTTACTTGGCCATTTTTTTTTTTTAATCATGAGATTTTTTTTTTAAACTCCCGTTTTTTATATTTTAAAAATACATTATGCATAGTTCTACTGATTCCACTATGAGGATTTGGGGGGATTTTAATTCTGTCACTACTGTTTCTGCTTTTTTTTAAAAGTACTGTTTGATTTCTTCTCTGTCTCCTTCATTTCCTCCTCTTCCTTCCTTCTTCATCTTCTTAGCCCTCTTACCTGTCTATCCTCTCTTCCTTATTCCTCCACTAACCCATCTTTTTGCCTGGGACTTCAAATTCTTCAAAACTTTATCTGTGAAACTTCTTTAAGCCAGGTTGATGGTGGCACCTAGAGATGACTTATCTTTGCTCATTTGCTTCTATAAGCACAGAATTACCTTAGGGACACACAATGACCTGAAAGATTATTGGAGGCTGTTTGAGGCCACTATGTAGTATAAATTCAATCTGCAAACTCATGATTTGCAAACACTGGCTTTAGAATATGAACTCTCTTTTAAAATATTTCTTTCTCCTACCAAGAAATTTTGTTCCCATTCCCATTCTTCCAGTTGTCTGGAGGAGGAGGGATGCTGGGTATGGGCAGGACAGAGAATTGGGATATCAGCTTTATGCAAGGGATCTCTTATTAGACTCTCCCATAACCCTTCCTGTAGACCCATAAAAATGAAAGCTCACTATAACCAGTAAATGGGAAAATGCAGTATTGGGCAAGCTTTTTAAAATTAACCAAATACTTGGTAGTTAATAACAAAAACTATATAAAATGTTCACCTCTGTAAGAATTTAATTACAGAGATTAGTGAAGGTTGTCACTGTAATGATGACCAAATGATATTTTATTCATGAGAAACATTGTTATATACACACTAAGCTGGTTAATACAAAGGGACCACAGAGATCATTTTTACAGTTATATAGGCCTTTATTTTATTTGGTCATCACTTTATTATAGCAAATACAGTGAGTAGAAACACAGAGTTAGGTCTTCAGGAGAATTAGATCTTTGGGAGGAAGTTTTAACTCTTCAGGTGAAGCCTAAAATGAGTCTGAACATAAATTCATGTCCTTTCAATACCACAGTGAGTAAGAAAAACTTGATATGATAGATAAAGGCCATTAATTAATCTAATAGTGTTTATATGGATGAAAATTGTGAAAGTTAAAATTTGCTCAAAGGCACACATCCTGAGTGTGAGCTGCAAGGGAACCGAGATAAGTGGGTATAGTGCCAAAGCTCAGCACCTCTGTTATGTTTTCCTGCTCCTTAATTCCAGCAAAGTGAGCACCCATGTGACCAGCACCAGGTCAATAAAAGATGCATATTTCACCCCAAAAGTACTCCTTGGGCCTCCTTAATTACATTTGTGAGAATTATCCATGCTGTTAAGGTATTTATTTCCATTAGTATGATTATTCTATGATATGAAGATTATACAATTATTTTTTTTCATTTCTTGTTTGTGAACATTTGAGTGTTTCTAGTTTTGATTATTTCCATAGAATTGTTATAAACATTTCTCATGGGTGTAGACCAAGGAAGGGGTAACCAAGTTAGCATATGTGTTTCTCCAAAATTTATTAAATGACAAAAACTTTCCTTAAAGTCATTTTATCAAGTTAGACTCTCACAAGCAATCTATGAGGGTTTAGTTGCTCCAAAAATTCTGACATTTAGTATTGTTTTAACCATTCTGGTGGGTGTTTATTATATCTCATTTTAGCGTTAATGAACACTTTCTTGATTTTTAAAGAGAGTATGCTTACTGGTCTTTTCTGAAATGTTTGTTCAGGAATCTTGCCCATATTTCTATTGGGTTGTCTTTATCTATTTGTCTAATTGTTTTGAGTAGTATTATTTTATTTTTATTTTTTATTGTTTAAAGTATTACATATGTCTCCTTTTTCCACCATCGACCCCTCCCCAGCCACTACCACCCCCCAGGACAAGCCCCCACCGCCCCAGTGTCCATGTCCATTGGTTATGCTAATATGCATGCCTACAAGCCCTTGATTAATCTCTTACTCTCCCCTCCCCTGTCTTCCCTCTGAGGTTTGGCATGTTTTTTACAGCCAACTCTGTTTCTTTTTTTATTCTCATTATGATATCTAGACATGTATCTTCTTTTTGAGATAGCTTTAAAAATAATTATTTGAAAACCAACATAACCAGTTAAATTACTTTAGAACTCATAGTAAATGATAAAAGCAGCTTGCCAAAAGGAAATAGCCCTCTGACTGTGAAACATGACAATGTGTTCTATAATCATTGCAAGTCGATTTGTAAAGTTTTGAGTTAGTGCTACCATGGACTTTTCCATCAATCTTGGGCTTTGGCAAGCACAACACGCAAGAAGGAAAAATATCTGAAACTAAATAGGAAGCTGGATATTCTACAGCATATGCCTTTCTGGTAGGAGAAGTCATACCCTTTGGGTAAATGTATTAACATTTATACCTATAGATGCCTATAGATGCCGGTGGAGTAATGATATATTGGCAACATAGGATCAAATAAAGTAAAATGAAAGTTGAAAAATAGCATTGTAATAGGTTGTAATAAGTGGATAATGGCCTTCTAGAGATAGCTGGCTCTACTTCCTGTTACTTGATAAGACAAGCATTTACAGATGTGATTAAGTTAATGATCTTTTTAAAAAAGATATTTATTGATTTGGGGAAAGTATTCAGTGGGCTCTAAATGCAATCACATGCATTTTTATAGGAGGTAGGCAGAGGGCAGTTTTGCAGGCAGAAAAAGATGGAGGCAAGGTGACCACGGAGGTAGAGATTGGAGAAATGTCACTCTTCTCCAAGGAATGTGGGTGGCCACCAGGAACTGGAAGAGGAGAGGAGATTACCCCCAAGAGCCTGCAGAGGGAGTGTGGTCTTGACCACATATTGATTTGGGCCTTTTGGCCTCCAAAACTGTGCGAGAACAAATCCCTGTGTGTTTTTAAGCTACCATATTTTTAGTAATTTGTTATAACAGTAACAGGAAGCTAATACAAATGTCAATGTCATTTTAAGGGAAAAAAAAGACACAAA
>NW_005356173.1:3000516-3010072 GCF_000412655.1 Myotis brandtii
AGGAGAGAGAAGTGAATTTTCTCATCATTCTTAAAAACCCCTTCGAGGGTTTATCTGAGATCTATCTGAACCTGCAGGTTAGAGAATGGGGTTGCTCTTTGATTTCAGTTTGCTAGAAACTCGAGGGAGAGAACTCTCAGTGTGAGCCCTGCTTTGGTTGGAGTGTATTCTCCTTCCTGCAAATCCCGTCGTGTGTGTCATCTTTCTTCCATGATCAGCTCTTGCATGATCGCTGTGTTGCCTGAGCAATTAGGTTCTTCTCAAGGTTGAAATAAGAGGCTCACTCTATTCCAGGTGGAGAAGTTTAGTTCCAGGCCACTGCTTCGAAGCCTTGAGGGCTTCTACTGTTTTTGTTTCCTGACTTGTCTTGACGATAATATGAATTCCAGTTTCAATGAATTTAAACTTGTCTTAGATTATTCCGCTCCCTCTACATTTGGTTTTCCCTCAAGTTAAGTGGAAGCAAGTGCATGCTGTTATTTTTTAAAACTTAGAGCTATCCTCCATGTCTTTTGACTCAGTAAGCTGTCTCCCAAAACACCGATGCTAATCTTCTTACTCTATACCAAGGGGACTACATGAAGTAGAAGAGAGACCTCTCAGTCTAATAATTTTAAAAATCATTTATGGCTGGAGCACTCAAACATTTATTTAACAAAAGCCCAACACAGTGTATTGATTAAAGTAATGAGTCTTTTTTGACAAATATTAAATTGGCTTTAACCAGAGTCTTCATAAAAGGAAGGTCGGCACATTGAGAAACCAGTATAGACACATTAATAAAACAATTTTTATATATGCCTTAATTTGGATGAATAATTAATAAAGCCTAACGATGTCACCCAGTGCAATCCTGGTGGAAAATAAGTGCGAGGCTGGGGGGAAGGCCATATCAAAAATTTTTTTTGTTTTGAGATATATATATATACACACACTAGAGGCCCGATGCACGAAATTCCTGCAAGAGTAGGCCTTCCTTCCCCTGGCTGCCAGCACCAGCTTCCCTCTGGCACCTGGGACCCAGGATTCCCTCGCAGCCCCGGCTTTGTCCGGAAGGTCATCCGGAAGGATGTTCAGTTTAATTAGCATATTATGCTTTTATTATATATATATTTTTTAAAGTATTACATAAAGGAGACCCTTTTCCCTGATTGATGATTGATTGACCCCCCACCACCACCACTCCCACACCTAGGACAAGCCACCACCACCCCAGTGTCTGTGTCCATTGGTTATGCTAATATGCATGTATACAAGTCCTTTGGTTGGTCTCTTATCCCTCCATCTCCTGCCTTCTCTCTGAGGTTGGACAGTGGTCTGTTCAGTGTTTCTTTGTCTCTGGATCTGTTTTTGTTCATCAGTTTATGTTGTTCATTATATCCCTCATATGAGTGAGATCATGTGATATTGATCTTTCTCTGACTGGCTTATTTTGCTTAGCATAATGCTCTCCAGGTTCATCCATGCTGTTGCAAATGGTAAAAGTTCCTTCTTTTTTATAGCAGCGTAGTATAAAAAAAATTTAATTGATTTTAGAGAGGAAGGGAGAGAGATCAGTTGCCTTCAGCAAGCACCTCAACCAGGGATCGAACCTGCAAGCTGCTTATGTGCCCTGACCAGGAGTCCAACCCACCACCTTCTGCTGTACAGGATGAAGCTCTAATCAATTGAGCCACACTGGCCAGGGTGAGAATATTCTCCTGTAGGAACCACAGACTAATTCCCATAGCTTTCATGCTGCCTAAGCAAGAAATACTGCATGGATACTAGTACATTTATTAGTTTGCTAGGGCTATAACCACAAACTGTGTGTCTTAAGACAGCAGAGATTTATTCTCTCAGAGTTTTGGAGGGAAGAATCTAAAGTTGTCCTCAGGGTTGGTTCCTTTTGGAGGCTCCAAGGGAAAAACTGTTTCATTCCTCTCCTCCAGCTTCTGGTGGCTGCGGGGGAGGGGGGCGGGGGGCAGTTCCCTGTTGGTTACCTTGTAGCTGCATCATTCCAGGCTCTGCCTCTGCCTTCACCTGGCCTCATCCCTCTGTGTGTCTGTGTCTCTGTGTCCTCATATGGCCTTCTTATAAGGCACCAGCCATGGCATTTATGATCCACCCTAATCCAGTATGAACACATTGTAAAGTAACTGATCACATCTGCAAAGACACTATTTCCAAATAAATCTCCATTTTGGGTTTCTGGGTGGATGTGAATTATAGAAGAACATTATTCAACCCAGTACAGCATATACTCATTACAATTGGTAAGAATTTCTGTTTAGATCAATCTAGCTGGGCAGAGAAGTAAGAAACAAGTTTGGAAGATAACCCATGTTTTCCTATTGAAATTAGAAGTTTAATTTTGCATAGTATAAAAGGGTCCCAGATACATAGTTATTGTGTTCATCACATACACATATGAAGTAAAAGATTTATGATGTTGCTTGAGAATCAATATATTGTGACACAGATTCATTAATCTCATTAGCATTTATTGAGTTCTGCTATTTGTAAATCATTTTGCTAACTTTAAATCCAAAATGCAAATCTGACCATATCTCACCTGTGCTTAAAAGCTTTTAATGATGTTACATGGCCTGGAAAGTCCAAGTAGTGAGCTTGCAATGTACTGCCCTTCCTATGACCTCTGCAGTCTTATACCCGATCATGTCCTTGTTGAACTTCATGCTCCGCTAATACAAATATTTCTATTTCCAAATACATGACCTGTTTTGTAACATCATTCAAGATGTTCTCTCAGACTGCAGTTTCCTCTCCATCATTCACCTGACCAATCTGTTTTACCTTCCAAGATTCAATTGAGATGCCATTTCCAACAAGAAGATATCTCTGAATTTCCAGAATAAACCACTTTATTTTTTTTACTCCCATTACACTATGTGAACATATCCAATGGAATATTTATCAAAACATTCCAAAATATAGCAGACCTTAAGATATTGGGAGAAGGGGACCACAAAGTCACCTTATTCATCATTGACATTCCATTAATTAGCAGACTCGAGTCCCTGTATTCAATTAATGTTTGGTGAACCGAACTAATGTAAGATGTAAATGATATAGACCTAATTTATTCCCTCAGTGAGAACTGATTACTATTTGATGTTGTGTAAGTTTTTTTTCATTGGTTCAACTGGGTACGATGTTATTACATCATATTGAATGGTGCTCTAGTGGCCTACAGAATGTTGAAAGAATTTTGAAACTGAATATATTAATAGATGTATCTAAAGCGTTACATAAAGCAAAGAACTCCATTGTCCTTTTTCTAATTTGCATGTGTGTAGACCTTGTGTTATTTTTATTTAAGGTTATTTTAAACCACAATCCTATGAGGCTGCTTCATGGATTACATATACAAATTATTTATCAGCAGAAGAGAAATATCACACTCTTATTAATTAATTTGAACTTTATATCCAGATTAATCTATAAATAAAAGTAAATCAATATAGAAATAGATTTAGTATCAAAGCCAAGTTATACATGGTAAAGAGATAATTAAAATTGTGATGCTAATAAATTATGTATGTAGGACATGCTGTGTTCTTAAGTTTCTGTGCAATAGATAAAAAGATTTATATAGTAAAACCAGAAATGTCCTTGCCTTTAAGAGAAATGGAACTTAAATTCAAGCACATGTAATGTTCTTCAGTTCTTTAAAAAGGAGTTTGTATTTCAAACTGGAATTGGAATGTTGCAATGCAAAGACTCTTTCTCTATATCTAATAGTTGGTGGTGATACTGCAGCAACTGATCATTCTTATAGCAGTCTGATATTTTTTGAGATGGTGACAATATACACTAGGTCATGGTTTTATTTATTAGTGGAAATTTGAGTTTGTAAATATCAAAAGATGATAAGGTATTATTATTTTATATAATAAAAAATTAGATACTTAGTGGGTCCCTGGATAGACATTTGAGGGTGACGTTTGCATTGAAAGGAAATTTAGGTTCTAAGAAACAAAGATTGCATTCTCATTTTTCATATCTATGGTGATACATGCAATCAGCCTTTAATTAATTTGTTTTCACTGTAATTTCTTTACATGGAAGATAGTTACTGTTGAGTTTATTCAGTGAGAAAGCATGGCAAATGTAACTTTCTACTTAGCAGTAGGACAGTTGCAAATGACAGCTAGTTCATATTCTGGAGCTATATTTAGTATGCCCTTGATTCAGAGTTATATTTACATTATACTGCTTACTATGAAATTAAAATTCACTGTCAATAATTTTGAATGTTAATTTGACATATAAAATCAGGAATGTGGATTTAGAAGTAAACAAAATTATTGGTAGAGCATAACATGTAATTAATCCCCATGTTTGCAGCTCTGAATTAGGAAAAACAGTATTAGTGTATTGTGGAATAAGAGAGAATGAATTTTTCACTGTAAATATTACTCCAAAAATATTTTCATTAAATCATTTTCCAAAAAAACAAACATATCCAAACAAACTATACACATATTACGATAACTCGCTGAGATAAGAATAAAACAGTAAAAATAACTATGCTCAGCATGGTTTACAAATAAGGTATTTTAATTACTACAAAGAGCCATATGTACACACTGCATGCACTTCAAAACTAAAAGTTCCCAGGAGACTTCTCAGCCCAATCCCTTATTTGACTAATGAGGAAGCCAAAACCTACAGGGTTATGTGACTTGCATAAGAGAATTAATTGCATAGCAATCTAGAGCATTGTTATGACACTTGATACCTCTCTTCTCTGCTTAATCCTTTTCTTCCCCACCCACACTGTCTTTTTGTAATCATAGTGATGGCCTACAGAAAAACATTATTTTGTAGACTCCAAGGACTAAAAATTGGGCCATAGTTTTTACTGTAAGGACATATAGAAGGGGGTCTTTTGCAAGAAAAATATCTCAACAGCATTGTATATTCTACATATTTCACAGGAGAATTTAAAGGACATGTTCGTTTAAGGACAGCTTGCAAATGAGCACAGGTCAAGCTTTCCTGGACTGTTTTTCAGAAAGTTCATCAACCTCAGTCAGTGCCTTCCCTTAGAGCAGCGGTTCTTAACCTTCCTAATGCTGCGACCCTTTAGTACAGTTCCTCATGTTGTGGTGACCCCCAACCATAAAATTATTTTCGTTGCTACTTCATAACTGTAATTTTGCTACTATTATGAATCGTAAGGTAAATATGCAGGATGTATTTTCATTGTTACAAATTGAAGATAATTAAAGCATAGTGATTAATCACAAAAACAATATGTAATTATATATGTGTTTTCCAATGGTCTTAGGTGACCCCTGTGAAAGGGTCGTTCGACCCCCAAAGGGGTCGCGACCCACAGGTTGAGAACCGCTGCCTTAGAGTATCTCAGCTCATGCAATATTTTAACTAATTTTTACATACATGTTAATCCTTATTTATATTAGGAGATTGCAAAGAGTATCAAAGTCAAAGTTATGCAGTCCATCAACATGTCACTTATAATATCTGTTTAATTTGAGGAAAGAAGTTAAATTTAAAGCACTGCAAATATACACTTAGATTCTTGTATTAGCTTTGATTCTTGAGTTGTTAGTCTTAATGATCACCAATTTAAATGAGCTTAGCCAGGGAGAAAAGAGCAAATATTTAAGATGGTTGTTATCACCCTCATGAATTAAAAGTAACAATGTAATAAAATAATTTCATATGATGTTTAAAATTTCAAGCCACACAAATGCTTGGATATACACTTAAAAATTAGAAAACAGTCATTGTAAAATATTTAATAATTTTATTTCTATAAGATTATATTAGACTAGTATCAGGTCCTTCATGCCTAGACTTGAAAAGAATTACAACCATTTTATTTTATACTTTTATTCTAAATTAAACATATACATTTATAGTATTTTCTTATGCTCCAAATGGTGTCATATTAGTCTTTTCAGCTTTTCCTGCTTATTATGGTTAACAGGAAGGAGTTAAAGAAGCTGCCCAATCTTCCATTTTACTCCCAGTTACTGGGGGAATGATCTTAGGGAAGAAAGAAGGTGGGTGACCAGGACCTACCTCTGCAAACATTCTGATAACTGTAACCCTAAGCACCGTCTTATCAATGGAGTGTTTTGAAAAAGGTATCCCTGTTTTTGTTTTAAGTTGCTTATGGTAAACACATTTAGCTTCCCTGGATTTGTGAGCATGGCTCAAATACATTTCAAACCATGCTAGAAAGGAAGTGCTCTGGACTTAAGATGACTAGAGAATGCATTGTGTTTCCTCATATGCCAGCCAACAGTGTAGACTCATTCTGGACTTGCCCAAAACTGCTCAGCATAGAGGTAGAACCCCCTGATTCTCCCACATGACCTTCCCAAAAGGATTCCAGAGCCTCTCATCTCCTTCAACTTTTATGACTTGTGCCATTCATTCTTTTCTTCTTCTCCATTTTTTTCTTGTTTTCTATATTCTTTATAAATTATAAAAAATAAATAAATGAAACAAATTACATTTTATACTTTGGCCACAGTGAATATCAGTATAGATCAGGGTCCCTTATCCTTGACTCTGTTGATGTTTTGGGCCACATATTGTATTGTTGGGCTCGGTGGGTAAGGGGAGAGGGATGGAGGAGGCTCTCCTTTTCATTATAGAATCTTCAGCATCCTCACCTTCTACCTAGTTGTGGCAACCATACTGACTCCAGATATTAAGAAATGCTCCTGGGGGACAAAATTGCCCCTGGGTGAGAACTGCTTGTATAGATGGTGCTTGTCACCTGGTCATTGGCTCATTATATTGTTAGGAACTAGAGATAAAGAAAAGAGAGACATTTTAGTGCCTACTGTGTGCAGGAAGTATATACAGCATGCAGAGATTTCCTTAGACTTCAAACTGATAAGGGTGATAGTCATAGTTAAAGTATGCCTTATAGATCCTTCTGATACTATAGGTAAAAACAAAACTGTATCACCTTATCAGCATAAATATTGCAAAGAAAAATGACCCCCTGAATTCTAATGTCTTTTAACTGTGATGTTTATGGAGAATCATGCAAAATAAACTGTCTTATTTTGATTAATTGCCAATTCATCATTCTTTGCCAATAGTTACATCATCTTTTCAGCTAGGATCAATTTGAATCTCTGTTCTTCTTTGGCTAGTTTTTTATTTTCCTTAATGTGATTTTTTTAAAAGTTTGAGATCAAGATAAGATTGACTAGATCCTCCACACAATAGTTTAGCCTCAGTGTTATTTATATGGTTGTCCCTTTGCATTTGCATTTGTCAATAGATAGTTGAAAAAAACAGAAATATTATAGAATGTGCTTTGCGTGTGGTCTACAAATTCATACTGGTATTGTTTTCAGATACTTCATTCAGATAAAAAAAACACCAACATTGTTTTTTAATGTATAGAGATTTTCTCTAAAAGAGAGAAAATATATAAATAAATAAAATAAAGCTTTGTCTTACTTCTTTCTTATTTATTGTTTACAGTATTACAGATGTCCCCCATTTTCCTCTCCTTTGCTTCTTTCCACCCAGCCCCCACTGGGAAAAGAGGAAAGTCTGGTTTTGAAGTTTTACTAACACCCCCACTGACCATGTAACACCACATGACACCACATGACTCAGGGAATATGCTCAGTAATCCAAGCTAATCCTTTCCAATCCATGCACATTGCTCTGCCTTCTCCCCCATCCCCCACCTCCTAGGGCCTAGGCTGTGGTAAGAAATGCATATGATACAAATGAATGTGCTTTGAATTTTAAGGATTAAGCCACTTCTTTGTCAGGCTTACTCAGAGACGTGCATAGTGGGGCATAATACATGGAGAGTATTCTATATAGAGGTCCTATCTAGAGGTTCAAACAATTTCTTTAGTGGGAAGTGCCATTCAATTGGCTTGGCTGATTTTTTGCTTCAAATTGAGCTGATCAAATCAGAGCTATTTGGATAACTCTAGGCAGCTTCAATTTGGTTCAGATGATTCACTTACTTTATAAGAATCTTGACCACAAAACTGATTTTCTTGTATAGGAAATTTGATTCACTTTTTGGTAGGAGAGGGTGGTAAGACTAGGAATGCTCTTGACTGATTATTTCCCACAATGCACTAGGATCACATTACTGAAATTTCAAAATTTTAAAAAATGGGTGATTTGGTTGGTAAAGTGTCACTTATTTAAATTAACCCTTACTAGTTTGAATCAGAAGTACATCTGCTAGGAAACAGTGGCTCTATAATGTCCTCACAATTCTGCAAAATAGGTGATGTTATCCCCACTTTGCAAATGAGCATACCAAAATTTGTACTTACCCATGTTCAAACATTGGCAGTTTAAATTATGATCTTTCCTCAGAAACATGTTAGGCAGCATAAAATCAGCGCATAACAGATCCACAATGAGGGTTGTAATAATAATTATTATTAATATTTATATAATTATAATATCCAGCATATCCTGAGCATTAAGAATGTGTCACATATTGTGCTCCATGTCTTAATCTTAATTCTGCTACAAATTAGGCACTATTATTGTCTACTTATTACCAATGAGAAAACTAATGGCTAAATAAATTTTTGTTTACTCATTCAACCAGTGAATGATGTATTTGTTTATTTATTGACTGACTATTCCCAAATGCTTCAAAAACAATTGGAAAAAAATGTGGGTCTGTCTCTATTTTGCTTGGTAGTGCAATCTGTTCATTAAATTCCACATATGAGTGAGATGCTATGGTACTTGTCTTTCTCTGATTGCCTTATTTTACTTAGCATAATGCTCTTCAGGTCCATATTTAGAGAGCAGGCAGACAGCTCTGGTGGTGGGGAGACGGGTATTGCAGGGTTGGAGGAATTAAGCAAAAAAAAAAAAGAGAGAGAGAGAGAGAACTAATGGTCATGGACAGGAGTGTGGTGATTGCAGGCAGAGAAGGAGAGGGATGAAGGTGGAAGAGGGAAAAAATTAAAAATAAATTTAAAAAAGAATAATGTGGCTTTCTATGTGCTTGACTAGAAAACATACAACTAAAATAAAATTTCACTAAAGTAATTATTTGAAGTTGTGATAAAAAGAAGAAAAATGGTTGAATAAACTATGTGTACAGCCATTATAAAAATTTAAATAATTTTTAATTTCAGCAAAAAATGGTCCATCCATTATTTGGTATTAGGTGAAGAAAAGCAGAATATAGAAATTGTTTATAGTATACAAAACAGTATCTCTTTCACTTACCAGTTAGTAAAAAAAAGTACAAAATTATATGAAAATATTAGCCATTTTTTTTGTCTGAGATATAGTATCCTATGTAATAAAGAACTAATATGCAAATTGTTATCACGCCCTCACGCCCTCGCCCTCTCACTCAGGGGCCAGGGGACCTGAGGCTGGGCTGAGGGACCTGAGGACGTGCCCCTGGCACCAGGGGCCTGAGGCTGCACCCCCTGCCCAGCAGGACTTTCTGGGGGACCTGAGGCTGCACCCCCTGCCCAGCAGGACTTGCTGGGGGACCTGAGGCTGTGCCCCCTGCCCTGCAGGGGTGGGGCCAGCTGGGTCTGGGTCT
>NW_005356173.1:3010211-3075116 GCF_000412655.1 Myotis brandtii
AATTAATTCCCTTTTAATGTGCATGAATTTCATGTACTGGGCCACTAGTTATGAATAACTTTCATGTTCTTTTATATAATTTTCTGCATCACTAATATTGTATAGCTGAATTATTAACATTTAAAAAAATGACTGTAACCAGTATATAGCTTTAAATATATGCAAAATTGAATCTCAATTTGTAAATTAGATGTGAATAAAAGTTCTCATCCCTTTGTCAATAATTTTAAGCACCCATCTTGATGTTCTTGGGGAATTTTTAAATGATCTTGGTTTCAGTCTATTTTAGGGTCTTTTTCATTATCATGGTGTGTATACTCTGTCCACTGAGATTGGCCCTGAAACTTAGTGCCCCCCATTTCCACATCCCTTCCTCTCCTAAGCCCAGTTGCTATCTGTTGGTTCTCCTGGACTCCTGGGCAGCTGTTCAAATGGAAACCTGTTCCATGGTCCACTTATAAATTAATACCCCAAAAGAGCAACCAGTTGTATTTGAAGGAGTCTATAAAGCTAATGAGTAAACTTATTTAATTAGTGTTTAGATGCTGGTAATATAATTCAAAAACTGCACTTTATGATATAAAATTAATAATTCCATTAAAAGTACCTAAAGTTTATATTTTAAACAATATATAAAAAGTAGTGTTATATCTCTATACAATTGTGATTTATGTTTCAAAATTTATGTTTGGATGTCATATAGAATGCTCAGATTAGTTATAATTGAAGAATATACTGCTTCTAATGAGAAAACTATCTAAAGCATATCTTTAGACAGAAAGGGTTAAAATATCTTAAGCAAAATTATACCATTTTTGTATTTTAAACTATAAAATACTTCAGATTTCAATTTAAATAATTTGTGTTTTCATCAATCTCTAATATTGCAGAGAGCTATGGTTGATTTCATATGTCATTGACATATTCAGAATTAATTTGCAAATATTTGCTTTACAGTGTCACTTTTTGGTTTTGAACACAATATGCATGTATAACGATTATTTGTGTTAAGTGTACTTTGAAGTGTCACATTATCTTTTATGCTATGCAATATGATATAATGAAAGAAGATGGGTCTTGGGTTTAAATCTAAATTAAATGCCATCTTTATTTAATGGGTGATTTGCGATGGTTGCTTAAGCTTTCCAAGTTTCCCTTTTGCCACCTCAGAATGGAGTAATAATGCTTACTCCATAGATTTGTCATGGGGATTAAATGAGATAACAAATGCCAAGTGCTTAACACAGTGACTGGCTTAAGGTAAGCACTCATAAATATCATGTTATGATTATTGCTGCTGCTCACATTGTCTAGTTCTCTTTGGTAGCACATAGGACTATTTAGTAATTGTTCATCCATTTCTTATATTCTGATCTCTGAGAAGAATTTTATTACCCAGCATCTGTTCTTTACTTCATCAGAAAACATGCCTTCAAAATTAAGCATCAAAACAAGGTCTTAATGCTCATGCAGAGTAATCATTACTTTCCACAAGAAGTTGCCTTCATATCCAAAGATGATTTTCAGGACTTAGAAGAGGTTCTCTGAAATGATTGACATTAAAAGAAGAGCAGAAAACAGGAGTCATAGAGCCAGAAACTGTTTAGAGGTAGAAGGTCTCTTGGGTGTTATCTCACCCAGCCACTAAGTTTGCAGATGAGGAACTGACAACTCCCTTGAAGAGATAAAATGACTCTCTCTGAGACCACCTAGGAGGAACTGGTAGCAGAACCATATTGAATCTGGTTTTCGTATTTAGTCAAGTCCTCATCTATTGTTTTATATAAAATATAACATGTATGGATTCATTTCCATTAGAATTCAATCCTTGGTCTATGTTGGGCCTAAACAGTCTGCCTTGCTTTTGGTAGATACTATTGAAATATTTTTGAAGGGATGGGTTCCTGTTTTATCTATCAAATATGTACTAAGTTGATAAGGAATAACTAATTGCTCAGTGATTTACACCAGATGGTAATTATGCAGCCACTTGTATAGGATATAGTTGGGTTTCTTTACACACATGGGGATTTCATTGACAATTAAGGGTGAGGAACCAATGCAGATCTCAATTTTTCTGGAAAGTGGAAAGGATTGTTACAAGCCCAGTGAAGTTATGAAGGGATATATTGAGCCCAGTGAAGTTATGAAGGGATATATTGAGCCCCGTGAAATAGGCTATTTTAATAACTAATTAAATCATACAGGAATCATGTTTAAGCTATCTTTAATAATTAAAAAATACAGGAATCAGGAATGGAAGGCAAACAATCTAATAATTAATATTGAGTTGACAAAAGGGAATTAAAACCAGATCAATAGCAAAATTACCTTAAACTCAGTAAATCAATGCTATCAAAATCATTATGACAGTTACACTGATCAAGCCGCAATTTCTCAAAATATTTGTATGATCATTAACTTCATAGGAGGGCAAGGATGTATAATTTGATGAATAAATACAATAACTGTTGACAAAGAAAATGTAAAGAGGGAGAAGTGAGAGATGGAAAAAAGTGAAGAAACATTAAAATTAATACAATGTATGATTGTTAATAACTTTGTTCTTAATCTTTAGCAAATGTTTTTTTAGTGATTTTAAATACAGCACTTAAGCCTTTTGAAATGACAGGTTAAAGTAGCAATCCTAATATTCGCTGACTTGCCATCAACATGCTATTAAATGTGTCATTTTAATTTTTAATTTTGAATGCTTTTTAGTATAATGTATTGAGTGAGCGTTAACAAAGGATTATTAAAATTCTGATGTCAACCAAATTGCTATATCAGGATTTTCATGACAAATACTTCATTAAATCATTCCACCCATTATGAAAAAGTAAAAAATAATGCATGCACAGATGCAGACACACAGAGTACTCTGCCATCTATATTCTACCATAAAAACCTCTCCACCTTATTACAAGAGGCTATTTGTTGTTAAAAGTATAGCATTTTAACAGCTTAATGACGTGAGAGAATTCTCTGACTGACCACACTTTCTGCGTAGATTCCACATTTACTCTCTGATTTGCATGGCACCCTTCACAGAAAGAAGTGATGCATGGATTCTCTTGAATGCACATGTGACATCCTTCTCTCCACGCCCACCCCTCTAGTTACAAAATATTCAGTTAAATATGAAAATATTTCCAAAAGAAGAAAAGTGAAGAAGAGTGGTCTGTAGTGAATGGAAAATTATTTCCCCCATTTTCAACCCATCTATATCTAACAAATCCTTTCTTAGAAATTGGTAAAATCTTTGCATATTTTAATCTAGAAAAATACACAAAAAACTTATAACTACAACTCTTTAAATCCCACATCAATTTTGAAAAATTTCCAGAGCCTAAATCCCTTATAGAGTAAGCCTCTGAAAATGTTTAATCTGCCCAAATGGAAAAGAAAATACTGGACCTTTGAATGTCTTCATAATTAAGTAAATCTGACCTATATATTTATTCTGCTTATGTCAGCTACCTATAGAAAAGCTTGTTTATAGTTTGAATTTAAAGGCTCAAAAGGAGAGGAAACCTGTTACTATTTAGAATCTTGTCCAAACCCTGGTTATTCTCTTATTAGCTATGGAGCCTTGGATAACTCATTTATCCTTTCTGATATCAATTTTCTGTTTGTAAGATGAATATGAAAATATCTAATCTTTGGCATTGTGTTAATTAAGGAGTTTTGTAGTTTGATATTACAAGTATTAACTGAATAAAATGTCTTGTACATATTGCTGGGAAAATAAATGGCCAGCCATTTGAATCTTTACTTAGAGAACAATTTGTGTTTGAAGTCAAGAAATATATTGGTTGAGATTGAAATCAAATTGACTGAAGGCAAGATGGATCTAATGATGAGGCTATTAATTCCAACTATTAAAAAGTTAAGGAAGTATAAATCCTATATACGACTTAGGGTGATCTTCTCCAACTTTTATGTAAGTAACAGGTAAATGAAATCCAAAGTGGCTGCAATTTATTGATTGTAAGCTAGCTGGTTAGTGCCAGGTGCAGAACTGAACCCACAGCCTGCAAGTCTGTCATGTGGATAAACACTCCCCCTTAGTAACATCACTTTTATGTTCACTTTGAACCCTTATCAGATAATTTTATGAGTTAATTATACTTTATTGGCATATTCTCTAAGTATATTACCCATTTCTGGAAGACATGAACTCTTTCTTGCACAGCATCCCTACCCTCCCAAGCAACCAAAACTGTACCTCACACATAGCAGGTACTCATTTTTAAGTTGACTTTTTAAACATGGAAATGATTAAAATGCATTTCTGTTTTCACTTAGAATTGAGTGGGTATTAAAGTCAGGAGTTTTCAATAAATTGGAGAAACAGATCATAATCTTGACTCCTATTTTTTTTTTTTATCTATGGACTTTCTAAACTCTACAGCAAAGTTAAGGTTGGAACTTTAGTTTTGTAGGTGAGTACATTACAAGTAACTTTCAAGGTGTAACAGCAAAATCTTGACATCCACAACAGGAGTTTGATGTGCAGATACTCAAGACAACAAAGGTCACATTGATCTATTACTTGAGTAGAGGAGAGAGGGGAAAAAAGTATTTTCAATGATCCATAACAATTCTTTAAACTGAACTAAAGGTGTCTGTAGACTGTAACATTTAGCAGATCACTGCCAATTCTAAGGTTATTCCATGCAGTTCTGTTAGTCTTTGTTTTATTTTAAATTTTTATTGAATTTGTTGAAGTGACTTGATTAATAAAATTGTATAGGTTTCAGGCATACAATTCAATAATACATCATCTGTAAATAGTAATTTGCGTTCACCATCCCGAGTCAAGTCTCCTTTCATCTTTAAACTTCAGCTTCTTCGTCCTTAAAGATGAAAAATAATTCTTCATTGGTAAAAAAGAGAATAATTGAAATGAGCATTATTTTATTTTATCTTTAAAAATTAATAACAACAAACATTTTATTGAGGTTTAATTGACAAATAAAAAATCGTGTATATTTAAGGTGTACAACTTGATGTTTTGGTATCTTATACCTTATGAAATGATCACCACAGTCAAGCTAATGAACATATATTTTAGATAAGTTATGAAGTCTTCCCAGCTCAATGCCAAGCTCATTCAGTGTCCTCATTATACTTAAGGTTCTTTTTGTTTTGTTCTTTCCCTTTCCTATGCTGCATAACAAATTACCACCAACTTAGTGGCTTAAAGCAAGTACATCTGTTGTTTTATCATTTTCAGGGACCAGGTGTCTGGGTAGAGCTTGATTTGGTCCTTTGCTTAGTCTCACAACACTGCAATCAAGGTGTTAGCCTAGACTTGGTCTTGTCTGAAAATGTGGGTTCTCTGCCCAGCTTAAGTACTATTGGCAGAAATCATTACATTATGGCTGTAGGACTCGTGTTGGCTTGCTTCTTTAGGGAGAGTAGGACAGAGAGTCTCTTTTGCCTCAACTCTCTAAATCCTCTTTTAATAGCCTCACCTGTTTGAATCAGGCTCATGCAGCATTGGTCACCTTTTTGAGTAGCATAAAATTAACTGATTAGGGACCTGTGGTGGACAGTTATTTGTGTCGCATGGCTCAGCTGTAATCCCCAGTTGCTCAGTCAAGCACAAATCCAGGTGCTGCTGTGAAGATTTTTATAGATGGGATTAATCTCCATAATAAACTGACGAAGTAAAGGAGATTATCGCCAATGATCTGCGTGGACCTGACCCAATCAGTGGAAAGACCTTAAACCAGAGCTGAGCTTTCCCTGAGGAAAGAAAATTTCTGCCTATGAACAGGCTTTAGGACTTGTGCCCAAGAGCTTTCGGTCTTTCCCTCATGACAGCCTCCCCTGTGATGGTGGACTTGGCTAACTAGACTCCACAGCACATAGGCAGATTCCTTGTAATCATTCTCTTTTGCATATATATCCTCTGGATCTGTTTCTCTAGTGGCTCCCTGACTGAGACAGGCGCTTACTTGCATCTGTGGAATCCTCTACATCCCCAGGTAATGTGACCCAGTCAGAAGAGTGAATCCGTCACCTTCCCATGTCCTGCCCACACGCAAGTAGGCTTGTATGGTCGTGTGCACCAGCCCCAGGGAACCTTGGGGTCACGTCAGAACTCTGACATTTAGACATTCTGCAATTACTTAGGTTTTGTTTTTTGTTTTTTTATTGTCCAATGGGGGTTAAACAGGAGGACTTTCTTGGATGGAAGGGTAAAAGCAGTTGTAGGGAAAGAAACAGATCACAAAAACAATGGCAGTGAAGCTTGATGCAGCATGGGAGAGGATTCAAGGTATAAAACTCGCATCCAAGTTGATAAATACAGATCCAGTACCCCAAAAATCTTTAGTTGAAAATCTAAAGGTTTGTATCCTGTCATTTTCTGTTTTCTAGTGTTTAGAGCCAGCAATCCAGTACATATTTTATATCTGCACTGTCCAATACCAGAGCCACCAGCCTGTGTAGCTTTTTGGCACTTGAAACTTTGAAATATGGCCAGTGCAACTGAGAAATGGAATTTTTTACTTTATTTAATCATATATATATATATCGATTTCAGAGAGGAAGGGAGAGGGAGAGAGAGATAGAAACATCAATGATGAGAGAGAATCATTGATCAGCTGCCTCCTACACGCCCCATACTGGGGATCAAGCCCACAACCCAAGCATGTGCCCTGCTGGAATAGGGCCATGATCTTCTGTTTCATAGGTTGAAGCTCAACCACTGAGCCATGCCAGCTTTAAGTAACCACATGTGGGTAGTAATTGTGGTATCCCTAGAGGAATAATCTGTCACAGCTGGACTTCTATAGGTACTTAGACAGCCTGGGCTTTAATAAGACCTGTGATATGTCTGCAGTTTCAGCATTTGTTTTATTAATGTGAACTCAGTCAACAAATAACCCGAGCATGTCTTTTTAACCTGGAATGAAATAGACTAGTTCAGCACTATGCTTTTCACATATTGCGATTCCATGCGCTTTCTTTTTTTGCTGTAAAGAAAACTTGCCGTGCCTATCTGCCACTGGAGGCAGAAATTAAGTATATGACAAAGTCTCTTTTCACATGGAAATTGCAGTCTTTTGAGAAGGACTAGTTTTATCTGAAACAATCGCATAAAAATGTAAGCAGGCATAAATGCAGAAGCAGTAAAAAACACTTTGTTGCTGGGGAAAATGACATCTCTGGTATCAGGTGATTCAGGCTATCAGTTCTTCTGTTTCCAAAAATAAGTATGGCTAGCCCATCTCAGGATCAAATACCCTGGGAAATGTCACCGTATTAACCACACCTCTCAGTGGATCGCTGTTCTGGAAACAGAGTCCAGACAGATGCCAGGCCCTGGAGCCCTCAGAGGGACCGCAGAAGAGCTGATCTGATACAGCGACCACCCAGGACTGGGAGTTTCAGCCTTTGGCTTCTACAAAGCCTGACTGTGGTTCCACCCTAATGTGGGACTCCAGAGAACTTACAGGACTTCCCATTTGTCATTAAGAGGGAAGAGTCATGTTTTCTTGCCAGGGAGCACAGAAAGATGCAAGGCCTGAGAAAGGATTATTAGAGCTCCCTGCTTTCATATTCTCCTGAGAGGCAGGATTACATGGCAGGCTGGTTTAACGAGTCAGTACCAATTTCTCTTGAATAGACTCATCTAGGGAGCTAAGGAGCATAAGGAATTATGAGAGAAGGATTCTCATTCAAGAAGGCTTTTTACATCAGAACACAATTTAAAACTAACCAATACCTCTGTTTTCAAAAGAACCTAAATGTATCCCTGGCCCTGTGTATGAGTGTGTGTGTGTGTGTGTGTGTGTGTGTGTGTGTGTGTGTGTGTATGCCCAAACCCTGGATATATGGTTGGGCCTCTTTTCTCTCAGGGCCTCATTATATCTCCCCACATGTCTTCTTCTCTCTGGACTCCTGCTCTGCCTCCTCTGGCTGCTCCGCCATCGCCGGTCTCCTCTCATTTTTCTATGTGAAGCAATTCAACCCATCCTTTTAACCGATGCTCTGGGTACCATCATTTCATCTGCAAATAGCCCCACCAAGTGTTTAGTTAAAGTTTAGTGGGTTTTCCTTCTTCCTAACAAGTAATTAGGTCACATGGTCAAAGTTATACAGCTAACAGACGATTATCCTGAGGAAGGATGTGTATGTTCCTGCAACTGTGCTCTGTGGCAGCAACAGCAGGACTCCCCCGTGCATCATCCAGCAAGCAGGGGGTGCATCCCTCTATTATCTCATTTATATTATGCTTTAACTATCTCTCTACATGACTGCAATCCCCAAATATGTAATGAGTTCCTGATGGCAGAAAGCATTTCATATCAATTTTTGTAACCCCAGGCCCTCCTGTGCTGCCTGGCACCTAATTACAGCAATCAATAAATGTTTAATAGGGTCATCATTCATTTAACAAATATTTGCAGTCAATATATGAGAAATGAACACTTACACTGAGATCTGGAAAATGAGCAAGAATAGGACACGTGGAAAAGATGACAAGGATAGTTAGGGCTAAGGGAGCAGCAGCGTGGAATGAATTAACTAGTGAGTTCATGAATGACTGAGAAATATTGGTGTAAGCAGAACTAGACAGAGGACTAAAGATATTTTGTTGCATGTGATTCTTAAGAGTTCTGGATATTTGTATTAACAACTTTTGTTTGGTCATAATAATATTCATTTATTTGATAAATTTATTAGAACCAACCATGTGCTGGGGGTGAGAATGGTATGGTGGGGGTGGAAACCAGTCTCTGCCTGCTTGGGGGAGACTGGCATTGAGAACTGCCCAGTGGCGGTAGCATGACAACTATGCTCATCTGGAAAGTCGTGGTGCTCTGAGGGTATTAGAGACCAGTGGAGATGCTACTGCATTAGGAGGTGGTGGTGTGGTGAGGCTTTGGAGGCAGTTGAAGGTAGGAGCAAGGGTAGTGTTCCAGGTGGATAAAACAAAAAAGCATAGATAAAGTCCCAGGGACAGAAACACAAGGCTGGTGTGGCTGCTGCATAGAAAGTGTTTGATATGAAATGAGGCTGGAGAGTTGGGGATTCCTTGACAAATGACTCTATAGGTCATGTTACTGATTTTTTTTTCTATTAGAAGCCCAAAGAGATGCCACTGAAGTATCTGGAGTCAACAGTTTGTGTGTGTTGGTAGTGATGGGAATAGAGGAAACATGACATCATATCTGTTTTGTGTAAACCTTGCTCTGGCTGCAGTCTGAGAGCAGCTGGAAAAGACACGGGGACAGTTGTGGCTACAGTCTAGGAGACAGAAGGAGGCTTAGACTGGGACAGTGGTGGCAGAGTGGGAATAGGGCAAGGATTTAAAAAATATTAGAAGGTAAATTCTACAGGACTTAGTGATGGGTTGAATATGGGCTGTGGTGGACAGAAGTGCTGAGAATGACTCCCTTGTGTGTCTGGCCTTGCCAGCTATGGGCAATGATATGTACAGAAGCAGGGACTGATGGTAGAAGATCTAGTTCAAGGGAAGTATCATGAGTTTGCTTTGTAAAGTGTTCAATTTGGAATATGTTTACAATATCCACAAGGTTGAACAACTGAATAATACAGGACTCAAGAATTCAGTGTTGATAGGGCTAGAGACAATTAGTGGTTGCATGTGGAAGGAAATCGAATCATATTTGGATGTGGTTACTTAGGGTGTGATTATGGTGTGAGAAGAAGAAGAGAGTATCAAAGACTGACCCTGAAGAACTCCCAAATCTAATGGCTGAGTAATGGAACATAAGCTACAAAGGAGACAGAATTCATGAAAGTCAGGGAAACCCAGAAAGGGGTGTGTGACCAGAAGCATGCGAGGGAGATGGAAATGGGCAGCAGGCATGAATGCTCTTAAGAGTAATACCTTAACCAATAAAGAAATTAAAGATAAAAAGAGTTCATGTAAGATGAGGACTAAAGAAGTGTCCTTTAAATCAGTGAAGTTGAAGTTGATGGTGACCTCAGCATGAATTGTTCACTGAAGTAATGAGAATTGAAACCAGAGTGACATGAATTAAGGAGCGCGTGAGAGTTCAGGAGATTGAGTCAGGAAGCACAGAGTGGCATCTCCAAATTAAACATAGCAATTCATAATAGAATAATCAGGCAGTTAGTGTATTCCCTTAGAAAAGCTCACTTTTGGAATCAAGTTGGTGAATTGCATTACCTTTTATTATTTCTTAATTTACAATGACTTAGTAGCCATTCCATTATACAGGATTTACTTCATTCTATTTACCCTAGATGAAGAACCTGAAATAGAATCCAAAATTTTCAGTGGCATCTCCCCAAAATCAACATGTTTCTCTTAAAATCATTCTCCTTCCCTTCTTTTGTTGTTTCTGAAGGTCTCTCTTTGCTGTTCCATTTACTAGTATCATCTGCCTGATATTCTTGGATGGTGTACTTGGTTAGGCTAAGCTATGGCTTTTAATAGGCAAGTAATAGCATTCCCTTTCCTCCTTTACACATGGTGTGTATAATTTGGCTACAAAAACTATTTGCTCATTTCCTCCTGTCTACATATGGCACTGCTACCAACCCATCTTTTGCTTCCCATCCTCATCTCCATTAAGTGCATTCCTCTACCTTTTCTTTTTATATGATTGGCCAATTGACATTTTAAAAATATCAACAGTAGTCTCGTGCATTGATTAGCATTTCTTCATGCTCACAATTTAACAGCCTGTTTTTATGTAGGAAATTTGTGTTTTTTTAATCCTTTCTTCTTTCCAAATATTTTCTACTTTCATAGAAGTTTGGACTTTACTACAGAAAAGAACGTGAGATTTATAATTTAAAAACAACAAGAGGAAGCAAAACAGCACTGTCAAGTTCAAACTAAGTATTTGCATTTTAAAATAGCTACTTCTCTCCTAATGTCAGATCAGCAAATGTATAGCAATTACCCATCAGCCTGCAAATAAAGAGCATTGTATTAGTTTCCTGAGTTTCTTTCCAACACAACTGACTATTTCTTTCTCTTCCGATGATACTTCTGTCATTAGAGATTTTAATTGAATTACTTAGAAAATACTTTTACACCAAGCTTCTTAAAATAACAAAACTGCTTTCAATTTGAGAAAATAGAGCATCTACCTAAATAGATTTTTTCATTGTTTGCCATGTTGGCCATATTGTTTCTATAGCTCATTTTTTTAATCTCTCTCTTTATTTAAATGAAACAACCTAATTGTTTGAAATGATTAGCTTTTCTCCTTTGTTCCCTTATAAAATTAACCTGCATTGGTATCTTTAGTTGTATGATGACAGGTGGCCTAAATTCCTTTTCTTTAGGTGTTTGCAGCAAGCCAATACACTTGTGATTAACTGTACATGCAGGTGTTTGTTTTTTTCCCCATTTGCCCATGTTATTCAGTGAAAACAAAAGACGGGCTGCTTATGATTATTTTCCCCTAACTTCACAAATGGTAAAGACCCAAAGCAACAGTGGTGATGAGCAGTTTAATATTCTTACCTTTAAGCAAAATCCCCATATTCCCTGAAAGTTAATCTAATAGCAAAGCATTTTCTGACTCTTCAATTTTAGCATTATTGTCATTGGGCACCTATTAAATGGATGCAGTTTCCATTTTGGCTACTATCTAGATCAGTGTAGCGATCACTGCGGTGATCAGTATTGCAACGGAGCCTGAAACTACTCTGGAGCAGGTTCTAGTTTCAGATCCCAGCTCTACCTTTTTGTAGTTGCCTTGTAAAGTCACTTAACCTCTCTATGCTCTGTTTTCTCACTTGTAAAATGGGTATAATAATAGTAATGATATTATAGGGTTATTATCAGGATTAGATAAATTAATATTTATCAAATTCCTGGAACATAAACAAGAACTGTATAAGTACTATTTATCTATATCTACACTAATAAAAGAGAAACATGCAGATCGGTGTCACTCCGCTACACCCACTAGCCAATCAGAGTGACTATGCAAATTAACCCAACAAAGATGGCAGTTAATTTGCATATGCAGGTGTGGAGCGAAAACTGAAGACTGAAGACTGAAGAGGCTTGGCTTTCTCCGCTGTGGCCGGACCAAAGGCCTGGGTCCCAGGTGCCGGAGGAAAACCGGTGCCAGCAGCCAGGGAAGGAAGGCCTATTGTGCGAATCTTCGTGCAATGGGCTTCTAGTATATATATAAAAGCCAAGCGACCAGAACGTCAGAAAAACCAGAATGACCAGTCGCCGACTGGACCAATTGGAGCCCTGATTGGCCACCCCCAACCTCCCATGGTCCCTGCCCCTGGCCTGCTGCCCCCCGATTGACCCCCCTAATCATGGGTGGGGCTGGCCAATCTCCTGTGGCCCCTCCCCCTGCCACCCAGCCTGATGGGTCCCCATCAGGTTGTGCTGACTGGACACCACTAGTGCATGAATTCATGCACCGGACCGCCAATATATATATATATATATATAATTAAAGTATAACTATAATATACACAGATTACAGGCAAAGAAATATGTACAGACAGAAACATATGTTTATTCATTCCCCATTATTATCCTCTGTATCCTCAGTCTTCTTGTTACTTAATAACAGGGGATTTTAAATCTCTTATTCTTTTTGCCCATGACATCTAGTTTACCTTTCTTCCTTTGTTCAAGGAGTGCTACACATTTTAAATGATCCCGACATTTATCTCTACTGTAGACTGTATAGTTAGGTAAATTGACACACTTCATCATCAGTGCAGAGTGAATAGATTGCGATGCATCTAAAATTTCACCTCTGCTGCAAAATATACTCCAAAAGAAATTACCTTGGTTAGGAAAATAGCACTGTCATTGCCAACTTTTTCTGCCAAATCTTTGGCAGTTGACTTTCTATGAAAGAGTTAAGCTTGTTGTTGTGTCAAATATTCAGTTACTCATTAATTAAAGTAGAACAAATTCAATATATTTTTTTATTCAGCAGATTAACAAAAAACCACCATGTTTGCAATTTATATTCATCCCGTAAACTGCATATGCATTAAACATTTCCATCTGGAGTTCCAATGATTGTTTTTCTCCCATCTCATGCTTGATAAACTTACTGATTAGACAGGGAATTCTGAAGCTGTTTAAAGAACAGGTTTTTCTAAAGCTCTATCACCTTGGTGTTCTTTACTCCTTAACAGATCTTGCTTGAGGTTCTAGTTTGCCTGCAGGTTCTATTTTGGCTGCAATCCAGATAGAAGCTATAGGCCCCTTGACCAAGATGGTTCCAGTGGTTCTCAACCTTCCGGCCCTTTAAATACAGTTCCTCATGTTGTGACCCAACCATAAAATTATTTTCGTTGCTACTTCATAACTGTAATGTTGCTACTGTTATGAATTGTAATGTAAATATCTGATATGCAGGATGGTCTTAGGTGACTCCTGGGAAAGGGTTGTTCGCCCCCAAAAGGGGTCGCGACCCACAGGTTGAGAACCGTCTTTCTTTTTCACTTGTCTCATTTGGCTTAATGCTAACTAAACCTTAATTTACTCTGTGCTGTGTCTGCAATAAAACATAACCAGCATATTCTGATACATAATACTTTCTAAGCATTGTTCTAAAGTCTGTGTGTGCTTTGACTCATATTATCCTTACAACATCTATCATCTATGATAGGTGATAGATATTGTTATTATCCCAATTTACTATATGAGACAGCCGAGACCACAGAGAGGTTGGGCAAGGTCCTCAAGATCAAACAGCTAGGAAGTAGTGGAGCTCAGCATGGACCCATATACTATTTCTAGGGCCCTGGCTTCCAACCCCCACACTATATGCACTTTATACATTTTCCAAACTAAGGCTCAGAAAGTGGTATTTCTTGTAAAAGGCCACCATGTTAAGACTAGTAGTATCAGAATCCAGACTCTAGTCTGTTTTTTTTTTCATAGATATATGCTTTACTTTCTATTAATTGGTTATTTAGAACACATTGCCTAAACAAAACAGTCTGACAAACATGAGACTAACTAATGCAGCTAGAAATCAAATGCCCGCCCTGAGCAGAAGGCTATTGATATTACAACCAGATATGTCCCTGACCTCCTCTTGTAGGGTATGAACTTGATTCCTCGCTTTTGTGCATATTCCAAAATTCACCCTGTCCCTATGCCTGGCGGCAACGAGGTATAAGGGAATGAGTGTTTCAAGGTAATCTTCCACTGTAGGAACATTGGAATGTTTATTGAAGATATTGTTGACCTGAAATAAATAGACAGATATTTCTCCTGCAAAACAGGTTTATTTGGAAATAAAAAAGAATTGCCATTCTGGACATGTGGTCTAAAGGTGAACCACCTGCAAATCCAGAGAAACGAAGGAGAGCTTGGGAGGGGACTGTTATAAATGAAGAGTCCATTTGAGGAAAACGAAAGTTCAAAGGATCTTCCTCCTGCTGAGATAGTAAGATGGTATCACTTCCTGTCAGAGATGCAGGTAGTGTCTTCCTGTTGGAGTCAGGAGTTGGAGTGGAGTGAGGTGTGAGAGTTCTCTTTCCTAGTCTCCTGCTCCATTTTAAATGAGGTTGTTTTTTTGTGTTTGTTTTTTTTTTAATTTTCACAATACATACATTTTTACAAAGGCACATAGACTCTTCTCTTTGCTCTTTAGTTCTGAGTTATACATCTTATTCGTCTTCAGTCCCCCGGCATTTTGGCTAGCAAGTAGGAGAATCTTATAAACGATAGTTAAGGAAATAATAATCAATAAATTAATGCACATGTGCCATAGTCAGTTTTCATATAGTCATACATGCAATTGAAAGGCCATTAGTACCTATAAATATTTATTTTCAACTGATACCCTAAGTTTAGCATAGCTTTATGGCAGCATAAAACTATGTATCTATGTATCCTTTCTGAACTATTTGTTTGTCTGCCTCATGTCCCTTAATGGCCACAAACTCCTGATTCCAGTCCATTTAGGTGCCTTCCCTTTCCCTTGCTTTTCCTGGCTCCCCATCCACAGGCCCGTGCTGCCTTGAGCTGAGTATCCCAAAGGGACAAAAGTTTGAAATGATGCAAATGAAAATTAAAATAACTTGAAAGATGACCCATAACATTTTTCACACAGCCTCACAGATTAAAGAAATGCTTTAATTTTATGTGATATGAAATCAATGTAGTGTATGTTCAACAAAATGAAATCTCTGCCTTCCTGTCCACAGTGAATGTGTCATCCAGTAGAAGAGATGAACAAGGAACTCATTAGAATGGCTGCTAAGTGTGATGTTAACCAGGAAACAGCCTTCATTGTCTCAGTTTGTGCTGTGCAGTCCGGTGATATTTGAGCTGCACCTGAAGAAGGAGTTAGGGATTTATGAGAAAGCATCCCCACAATTGGCAGTCAGCGGGCCTGGGGCATTATCTCCTGAGTCCTCAATGGCTGCTATAGGATTCACTGATTCACTCCACATCATAATGTAGAATCTGTCTTCTCTCTGAAGCTAAAAGTAGCAATCTCAACCACTTATCACTTAAAAAAAAGAAAGAAAAGGAGATTAATCCTAATTAGTTTATCAGAGGAAACTTTTAAAAATAGGAATATTATGAGCTTCAGTTTAGAGGAGTCCCCTCTCCTGCCATTGGCTATTTCGCCACAACTGTTGTCTTCCACCTTTGGCTTGTGCCCCTAGAAAGAAACCAAATGAGACAGGTCATATGCTGGTGCTCCTAAAAAGAGAGAACTAGGGCAATGGTCGGGAAACTGTGGCTTGCGAGCCACATGCGGCTCTTTTGGCCCCTTGAGTGTGGCTCTTCCACAAAATACCGACTTCTGCCCATGGGCCACAAAGTTTCAATCGCACTGTACAAGCACGCCCACATGTGGTATTTTGTGGAAGAGCCACACTCTTCAAAGGATCTTCCTCCTACTGAGATAGTAAGATGGTATCACTTCCTGTCAGAGATGCAGGTAGTGTCTTCCTGTTGGAGTCAGGAGTTGGAGTGGAGTGAGGTATGAGAGTTCTCTTTCCTAGTCTCCTGCTTCATTTTAAATGAGGTTGTTTTTTTGTGTGTGTTTTTTTAAATTTTCACAATACATACATTTTTTACAAAGGCACATAGACTCTTCTCTTTGCACTTTAGTTCTGAGTTATACATCTTATTGGTCTTCAGACCCCCAGCATTTTGGCTAGCAAGTAGGAGAATCTTATAAATGATAGTTAAGGAAATAATAATCAATAAATTAATGCACATGTGCCATAGTCAGTTTTCATATAGTCATACATGCAATTGAAAGGCCATTAGTACCTATAAATATTTATTTTCAACTGATACCCTAAGTTTAGCATAGCTTTATGGCAGCATAAAACTATGTATCTATGTATCCTTTCTGAACTATTTGTTGGTCTGCCTCATGTCCCTTAATGGCCACAAACTCCTGATTCCAGTCCATTTAGGTGCCTTCCCTTTCCCTTGCTTTTCCTGGCTCCCCATCCACAGGCCCGTGCTGCCTTGAGCTGAGTATCCCAAAGGGAAAAAAGGTTGAAATGATGCAAATGAAAATAAAAATAACTTGAAAGATGACCCATAACATTTTTCACATAGCCTCACAGACTAAAGAAATGCTTTAATTTTATGTGATATGAAATCAATGTAGTGTATGTTCAACAAAATGAAATCTCTGCCTTCCTGTCCACAGTGAATGTGTCATCCAGTAGAAGAGATGAACAAGGAACTCATTAGAATGGCTGCTAAGTGTGATGTTAACCAGGAAACAGCCTTCATTGTCTCAGTTTGTGCTATGCAGTCCGGTGATATTTGAGCTGCACCTGAAGAAGGAGTTAGGGATTTATGAGAAAGCATCCCCACAATTGGCAGTCAGCGGGTCTCTATTAAAAAACATGGGGCATTGTCTCCTGAGTCCTCAATGGCTGCTATAGGATTCACTGATTCACTCCACATTGTAATGTAGGATTTGTCTTTTCTCTGAAGCTAAAAGTAGCGATCTCAACCACTCATCACTTAAAAAAAAAGAAAGAAAAGGAGATTAATCCTAATTAGTTTATCAGAGGAAACTTTTAAAAATAGGAATATTATGAGCTTCAGTTTAGAGGAGTCCCCTCTCCTGCCATTGACTATTTCGCCACAACTGTTGTCTTCCACCTCTGGCTTGTGCCCCTGGAAAGAAACCAAATGAGGCAGGTCATATGCTGGTGCTCCTAAAAAGAGAGAACTAGGGCAGTGGTCGGGAAACTGTGGCTCCCGAGCCACATGCGGCTCTTTGGCCCCTTGAATGTGGCTCTTCCAAAAAATACCACGTGCGGGCGCGCATGTACAGTGCGATTGAAACTTCGTGGCCCATGCACAGAAGTCGGTATTTTGTGGAAGAGCCACAATGAAGGGGCCAAAGAGCTGCATGTGGCTCGCGAGCCGCGGTTTGCCGAACCACAGTTTGCCGACCACTGCCCTAGACTGATTCAGCACCACACCATGAGGGGCCTCCCCGACCTCCAGGTTTTCCAGTGGGGGAAAAGAGAACCCAAGGTGATATCCACTTTCCCCAGTACTGTGGGTCGCTTCCTGGGAGGCCCACGCATGTCTTGCCTTATGGGGATTGAGGGGGCAATCTGTGAGGCTTAAATTAGATATTAAATTGTGACATGAAGGGGGCTGGAATTTATAAGAACCAAACACTAGGATTTTGGCAGACTGAGTTTCTACTGGAAGTGGTACCCAAGTAGAAATCCCAACCAGTGAATGTTGCTTATGTGCAAAAAAAAGGTTGGCAGCTTCCTCTGACCAGGAAATTTGGTGCACAGTTCTGGCTGATTTTGGACCCCAAAATGTGAGCCCTGCTGGTCTCGGAGTCTGTTTTGTTGCCCTGCCTGGGCAGGAAAACTGATTCTTAGTCTTGTCTACTGGTGAGTGCAAACTCCAGCACATTACGATATAACAGTAGCAACATTACAGTTCTGAGGTAGCAATGAAAATAATTTTATGGTTGGGTCACAACATGAGGAACTGTATTTAAAGGGCCAGAAGGTTGAGAACCACTGCTCTAGCAGAAAGGCTTCAATGGTGCCCAGGCCCTGTTAGCTTTTTATTCAATTTTAGATACATATCTTGCCTTTATTCAGGCAGGCAATCTGATAGCAGACAGACTATCTTAAATGTCAGTACATATTAGTAAAGCTTTACTTTGAGACTATTAGGTCATTAAATTGCTCGAGCCACCATTGTCTCGACAGAACAATCAGTGCATAGCTTTAGCCCTTACCAATGCTCAAGGTCCATCAGCCTTCTTGGTTCCCTGTTTGCACTTTCATGATAGTGTAGACAATGGATAGCTTTCAGAACGTGGGTCGATTTCTGGGTTCTCTGTTATGTTCCATTGGCTTATATATCTGTTTTGTGCCAGTACCAGGCAGTTTTGAGAACTATGGCTTGGTAATATAGCTTGATATCTGCTTTTGTGATCCCTCCAACTTTGTTTTTCTTTCTCAGGATTTCTGTGGCTATTCGGGGTCTATTTTTTTTTTTTCCCATATGAATTTTTGGAGAGTTTGTTCTAGATCTTTGTAATATGCCATTGGTATTTTAATGGAGATTGTATTGAATCTGCTGATTGCTTTGGGTAGTATGGACATTTTAATGATTCTACCAATCCATGAACATGGTATGTTCTTCCATCTGTTTATGTCTTCCTCTATCTCATTTTTCAATGTCCTGTAGTTTTCGGAGTACAGGTCTTTTAACTCCTTAGTTAAGTTTATTCCTAGGTATCTTAATTTTTTGTTGCAATGGTAAATGGGATTTTTTTTTAGTTTCTCGTATGGACATTTTAATGATTCTACCAATCCATGAACATGGTATGTTCTTCCATATGTTTACTAGTATGTCTTCCTCTATCTCTTTTTTCAATGTCCTGTAGTTTTCACAGTACAGGTCTTTTACCTCCATAGTTAAGTTTATTCCTAGGTATCTTAATTTTTGGGGTACAGTGGTCAATGGGATTTTTTTTATTTCTCTTTCTGTGAGTTTATTATTGGTGTATAAAAAGGCCATAGATATCTGGGTGTTAATTTTGTATCCTGCTACATTGCCAAATATATTTATTAGATTTAGTAGTTTTTTGATGGAGTCTTTGGGATTATATGTATAGTATCATGTCATCTGCAAATAAGGACAGTTTTACTTCTTTTCAATTTGGATGCCTTTTGTTTCTTCTTTTTATCTGATTGCTATGACTAGCACTTCCAATACTATATCAAACAGGAGTGGTGAAAGTGGGCATCCTGCCTTGTTCCCATTCTCATGGGAAATGAGTTTAGTTTTTGCCCATTGAGTATAATGTTGGCTGTAGGTTTGTCATATAAGGCTTTTATTATGTTAAGGTATGATCCCTCTAGTCCCACTTTGCTGAGGGTTTTTTTTTTTATCAAGAAAGGATGTTGGATTTTGTCAAATGCTTTTTCTACATCGATTGATATGATTATGTGATTTCTGTCTCTGAATTTGTTTATGTGAAGTATCACATTTATTGATTTATTGATTTTTGGATATTGTACCATCTTTGCATCCCCAGAATAAATCCCACTTGGTCATGGTGTATGATCTTTCTAATGTAATGACGAATCCGATTTGCAAGAATTTTATTGAGGATTTTAGTATTTATGTTCATCAAAGATATTGGCCTGTAGTTCTCTCTTTTTTGGGAGGGGGGTGTCTTGATCTGGTTTTGGAATTAGGGTAATACTGGCTTCATAGAAAGAGCTTAGAAGTGTTGCTTCCTCTTGAATTTTTTGACATAGTCTGAGGAGGATAGGTTTTAGTTATTCTTTGAATGCTTGGTAGAAGTCCCCTGTAAAGCCCTCTGGATCAGGGCTTTTGTTTGCTGGAAGATTTTTGAACACTGCTTCAATTTCTTTGGTAATTATCGGCCTATTCAGGTTTTTTGATTCTTCCTGATTGAGTTTTGGGAGCTTGTATTTTTCTAAGAATATGTCCATTTTGTCTAGGTTGTCCATTTTGTTGGAATAGAGTCATCCATGGTATCTATACTAATAAAAGGATAATATGCTAATTAGACCAGATAGACCACATGTCTTCCAAACATCCTTCTGACAAAGCCATGGTGGTGGGGGCCGAGGCAGAGGCAGTTAGGGACAATTAGGTAGGCAGGCAGTGTGGATAGAGACAAACAGGCCGGCAGGGGAGAGCGGTTAGGGGCGATCAGGCCAGCAGAGGAGAGCAGTTAGGAGTGATCAGGCTGTCAGGGGTGAGTGGTTAGGGGTGATCTATTTATTAGATTTAGTAGTTTTTTGATGGAGTCTTTGGGATTATATGTATAGTATCATGTCATCTGCAAATAAGGACAGTTTTACTTCTTTTTGATCAAGCCAGCAGGGGAGCAATTAGGGGCATCAGGATGGCAGGCAGGGGAGAGCAGTTAGGAGCCAGCGGTTCCGGATTGTGAGAGGAATGTCCAACTTCCAGTTTAGGCCCGATCCCTGTGGGATCCTGAGAGGTCCCAGATTAGAGAGGGTGCAACCCGTGCTGAGGGTCCTGCCCACCCCTGTGCATGAATTTCATGCACTGGGCCTATATTTTTCTCATAATCCTTTGTATTTCTGTGTGATCGGTTGTTACTTCACCTCTTTCATTTCTGATTTTGTTTATTTGGGTCCTCTCTAGGCTGAGCCTGGCTAGAGGTTCATCAATCTTGTTTATCCTTTCAAAGAACCAGCCTTTTGTGTTGTTGTTTTTTGTCTCTATGTTGTTTATTTCCACTCTGATCTTTATTATTTCCTCCCTTCTGCTTGCACTGGGCTTTTCTTGTTGCTCTCTTTCCAACTCTTTGAGTTGTAGGGTTAGATTTTTTATTATCATTTTTTCTTGTTTTTTGAGGTAGGCCTGTAGAGCAATGAACTTCCATTTCAAGACTAATTTCACTGTGTCCCATAGATTTTGGATTATTGTGTTTTCATTGTCCTATGTTGCCATGATTCTTTTTATTTATTCTTTGATCTCTTTGGTAACCCAATCATTGTTTAATAGCATGCTATTTATCCTCCAGGCATTTTTTAAAAATATATTTTATTGACTTTTTCCAGAGAGGAAAGGAGAGGGATAGAGAGTTAGAAACATCAATGAGAGAGAAACATAGATCAGCTGCCTCCTGCACACCCCCCACTGGGTATGTGCCTGCAACCAAGGTGCATGCCCTTGACCGGAATCAAACCTGGGACCCTTCAGTCTGCAAGCCGATGCTCTATCCACTGAGCCAAACCGAATACGGCACATTTTTTTTCATTGTTTTTATTGTAGTTAATTTCTAATTTTATGCCATTGTGATCTGAGAAGATGCTTGATATGATTTCTATCTTCTTGAATTTGAAGAGACTTTGTCTGTGTCTCAGTATGTGGTCTATCTTTGAAAATGACCCATGTGCACTTGAAAAGAATGTATATTCTGTGTTTTTGGGGTGAAATGTTCTGAAGATGTCAATTAATTACACCTGATCTAGTGAGTCATTTAGGATTGATGTTTCTTTGCTGATTTTTTTTTGTTTAGAGGATTTATCCAGTGGTGTTAGTGGTGTATTATAGTCCCCTACTATGATTGTATTGCTGTCAATCTCTCCCTTGATATCCTCCTGAACATTTTTATGTATTTGGATTCTCCTGTATTGGGTGCATATATGCTTACCAAAGCTATATCTTCTTATTGAATTGCTCCCTTTAGTTTTATGAAGTGGCCTTCCTTATCTCTTATTATGGCCTTCACTTTGAGGTCTAATTTGTCAGATATAAGTATTGCTACCCCAGCTTTTTTTTTTCCATTTCCATTCACCCGAAAAACCTTTTTCCATCCCTTCACCATCAGTCTGTGTGAGTCCTTTGTTCTGAGGTGGGTCTCCTGTAGACAGCAGATATATGGGTCATGTTTTCTTATCTACTCAGCTACCCTATGTCTTTTGATTGGATCATTTAGTCTATTTACATTTAAAGTTACTATTGATAGATATTTGTTTGTTGCCATTTTTATTATTTATGCCTGTATTTCTTTTTCCTTCCTATTTCTACTTTTTACTGCAGTCCCTTTAGCATTTCTTGCATTGCTGATTTGGTGGTAATAAACTCCCTTAGTCATTTTTTGTCTGTGAAGCTCCTGATTTCACCCTCAACTTTGATTAATAGCCTTTTGGGGTACAGTATTCTTGGATTCAGACCCTTGCTTTGTATGAGTTTGTATATTTCATTCCATTCCCTTCTGACCTGATGTGATTCTGTTGAGAAATCAGTCGATAGTCTGATGGGAGATCCCTTGTAGGTAACTTTCTGTGTCTCTGACAGCCTTTAAGATTCTTATTTTGTCATTGGTGTTTGCCAATTTAATTATAATGTGTCTTGGTGTCGGTCTTTTGGGGTTCATCTTGTTTGGGACTCTGTGAGCTTCTTGAATTTCTGTGGGTTTTTTCTTCTTCCCAGTATCAGGGAAGTTTTATGTCATTATTTCTTCAAACAGGTTTTTTATTCCTTGCTCAGTTTTCTCTCCTTCTGGAACCCTTATTATGTGGATATTGTTTCGGTTTGTGTTGTCCCAAAGTTCCCTTAGGCTCTCCCCCTGTTTTTTTAAGTTTTTTTTTTTCCAGTTGCTGCTCTGCTTGGGTATTTTTTCCTACCTTGTCTTCTAGCTCACTGATGTGGCCCTCCACTTCTTCTAGTCTACTGTTTATGCTTTCTATTGTGTTCTTTATTGCAGCAATGTCATTTTTCATTTCTTCTTGGTTTTCTTGATTTCCTCTTAGTTCTTACACATATTGTTGAATTTTTCTTCCATCCTTTTCAGTGTCCTTATGACCATTGCTCTGAATTCTTTCTCTGACATATGGGCTGTTTCTTTGTCTCCCTGTGTTTGTTCCTTTCAAGTTGTTTGGTTATGCAGTTCTCTCTCTCCTGCATTGACTTAAAGGCACAAAATACAACACAGCAAGACACAACACACAGGCACCAAACACAAATATATTCATGATACCAATAACCCCAAATAAAGGTGGCCACCAGAGAAAAGAGAATTATGGGAGAGAAAAGACTGCAAATATGATATTGAGAAAAGGCAAAAATATAAGAGATAAAAGAAAGAGAAGAAAAAAGAAGGGGAAAATATGTATATGGGAGAAATCACCAAAAAACTAATAGATAATCCGAAATATGCAAACAACAAACACTCTGAGCTGAATGCAGACAACAAATAACAATTAATCCAAAAAAATGCAAACAATAAACACCCAAACAACATACACCCAGCTGAATCTGAGGAAGCAGAGCTTTCTCTACATGATCTCTGAGAGAGCCTCACCAGCTGTGTTTGCCTCACCAATACCAGGTTGATGTTGTTCGATTCAGCTGTTCCTTCTATCTTCTCTGTGAGAAGGCCCAGGGCCTGTCCACGTATTCGGCACCACTTTGTCTCCCCCTGCACAAACTTTTAGGCACCCAAGGCTGGGGAGGCTGGAGTCTCAGTGTTTGCAGGTTCACAGCTGAGGCAGCTGGTCCCTGGGTGATGTGGTTGTAGGGTTCCGGGGGGTATCTGAGGTCTCCCAGGTTGAAGGTAAGGCTGGGCTTCTGATTATAACTGCTCTCCCTTTCAAGAAGGTGCAGTCTCTGTGACAGAGCCGGCAGCACTGGGAGAGATTTCAGAAGTAGTAGAAGCTGCCCGGCCAGGGGAGCCTGGTCTTCCAGTCCCCAACAGTCCTGTGGAATATAGCTGTTCCTCACTCACAAATACAGACACTCCCCGCACGTCCATGCACTCTCCTTTCACTCTCTCACTCACACACTATCTTGCAGCCTGCCCTCCCATCAGCCACCATCTTGGATCTGCTACAATTCTTAATATAAATGTCTGCTTCTACAAGAACAATACCAGCCTGGTCTTCCAGTCCCCAACAGGCCTGTGGAATATAGCTGTTCCTCACTCACAAATACAGACACTCCCCGCACGTCCATGCACTCTCCTTTCACTCTCTCACTCACACACTATCTTGCAGCCTGCCCTCCCATCAGCCACCATCTTGGATCTGCTACAATTCTTAATATAAATGTCTGCTTCTACAAGAACAATACCAATGACAAACTAATGTTTGGAATATGAGGAATATTATGTTATCTTGTTAGAGGCTTGGAGAAGCAAACACTATTATAAACTCCTCCTCCTAAATTTATACTTTGTAAATTAAATTTGAAAATATATCAATACTGTTCTTGGCTTCACTTAGGCTATCTCATTTTAGGATTAAAAGTAAAGGTTAGTGTACTTTTTCTGTGAGGATGGGGTTGTGGGCTAGCCAAATTGTAGCCACATCATTTAATGCATCAAGTTAAGTTCACCTTGATGAATTATTAATAATTTAATTATTTGCTATTCATTAACTCAACTATTTGAGTATTTATAAATATAAAATCTAAATTATTTTTTATCAAAGTTAAGAGAACATATTTTTGTTTTAAATAAATTGCATAATGTCAAGTTGGTATCTTCAATTTTTGAAAAAACATTTGCTTAAGGAAAGTGAACTGAAAATAATAGCATCTTTAATGACTTAGTTACCCATTTCCTGTTGTTGTTATTTTTATCCCTTTTATTTGGGCTGGAAAACAGTACTACAGGTAACATCTCTCCTAAAACCATACACTTACTGTTTAAGAGCTAGACATACATAGATTATTCCTATATGTATAAAAGTTGTATGTCATCTAGCCAATCCTTCATAGATGATTATCATTTTAAATTATCTTTATGCCTAATCATTTTATAAGCATGTGGCTCCTCATTATGTCATTCAGAAACTCTTTTATAAGTCATTCTCTGATCTAGTGATCAGAGGTATAACTGGTTAATAGCAGCAAGCAAACCATTTGCATCTACAACCCAGATGCCCTGTATGTTTCTGTAAAATTATATAGCAACCACATACTCACAGAAGCTCTCTAAGTCAAATAGTAGTTATGTTTCCCAAATGCATTTGCCTTTAAACTCTGGAGCCCCATTAAACACAACTTGAAATGGTAAGAAATCCAATGAGGCATGTCAGCAAAAGCAGTTTTCCAGAAAAAATCCATTATAACATTTTCAACTTTAATACTAATCAATGGCATATAGTCTAAAAAAATTAATAGGGATATTATCAAAGGAGCATTTTAATGGGAATATAATGAAAATACTGAATCACGTTGTTTAAATAGGAAAAAAGGGGATATCTCTTGGCTTAATGAGTTTTGAGAGAGGAAAGGTTTGAAGAATAAGGATGAGTTTAAAGAAAAGAAACGAGTAGGCAACAAAAAAAATAGGTATAGAGATGCAACAACGTGAAACTGATAAGAGAAAATAACAGAGCAATTTATTATTTTTGTCCACAGTAATGGAATAACATATTTTGTCTATGCTCTTTTTGGTATGTCTATAGAAAATAATTAATCTCAGGGCCCCTCCCTTATCTAACTCTACCAAATATTTTTTTGTCTGGGAAATAACTGATTTCATCTTTAGTAGGATAAAAGTTCATTGTCAAAGCAGGTGCAGGCAAAACCTCAGTAAAGTATATTACAGAGACTTAACAAATTAGAGATAGGGCTATTTTTCGCCATTGTTCCCTTGTCATACTGGAAATAACTTTATTCTTGCCTCTGTTGTGATTGGGAGGGATGCTGTCATTGAGAGGGACTGCCGTGCTGTGTTTGTTCTCACTGTTACCAGTGTGTCATTTGCCACCTACATGGTGGAAACTGAAAGCCTCAAGGAACTCTTGCTCCATCCATGCTGTTCCATTCAAGAGCTGCTCCTATTAAAGTCTTTAAACCATTAGCATCATTAGATACTTGTCTCAATGGGACTTATTTTATCAGATAATTTGCAGTATATCTGTTCGCATGTTGAATGGGTAAGGGGAAATGGACAATCACTAAATGGAGTGACACCAAGGAGAACTGCCCATTTCCATTGTTTTAAAGGAATTCTGCATGAAATGGATATCCTAGAAACAGCATTTTATTCTCATTATTGGAAGATCAATTTAAACACAAAGTTTAGGAGATATTATCAGTGGCTATTTGTACTTTATTTAGTAAGAAAAACCATCAAACGAGACATGGTCATCTTTTTACTATAGTGCAACAGAGTTTTTAAAGCAGAGTTTAGACTGTAAATGAAAATTCTTATTTGGATTCATGAACCTCCTTAACCCCAGGACTTTGACCTTCATTCTCCTAATTAATATTCTAAAACTTTTCTAAATTTCAAGAGGAAAAGATTGATAAAATTATCAAACATTTTTTCCAAATTTTGGAAAAAGAAGTTTCACTTGGATTTTGGAAAATGAAAAGGATCTCCATGGAACAGTAAAAATTTATCAGGGAAAAAAAAAAAGAATATTTCTTGCATAAATATTACAGCTTCTCTGTGGTAACTTTCAAAATCAGGAGTTTTTACATTAGAAAACTAGAAATTACAGATTAAAAACAAAACACAATTTTTTTCATTTTGTTTTAGTTTTATTTATTTTTAAATAAATTTATTGGGGTGACATAGGTTAATAAGATTATATAGGCTTCAACTGCACATTTCTATGGTACATGACCTTTATATTGCATTGTGTGCCTACCACCTAAAGTCAAATTATCTTCCATCACCATAAAAAAATTTCTTAAAGTTGCAAATTTTTGTTTTTACTTTGTATTTTAAAATAAAGAACACTTTCTAAATTTTGAAGCCATATTATTTACAAAGTAAGTCAAGTGACAAAATACATCATCACTCTCATAAGCAAAAACATTCTCTAAAATGTTATTTTAAAAAGTATGTAAAGGTTTGGTTTTTGAGTCTTAAGAGGCTGTGTCAGGTCCAAAGCTACTGTGTGTTTTAAAAAAACAAGACAGCATCTCCTAGCATGTTGCCATGGTCCAGGCTGGCCACCCAGGATGCATTTGCTGTGTGTCTCAACAGGATCTTGGTTTCTACCAGGATCCCCAGGAGACATACTATTCAAGCTGTTGCCCCTGCAAACAGAGCTGTTTGTCTCCCAGCTAACATATACTTTTATTCCAACCTCTCTGCTCCTTCTGGGTCTCCCACTTCTTCAGCATCTTGCACTATCACCACTTACCTAGGAGTTTAGAGTGATCAGAGTCCTCTCTTCTGATTATGTTGTTTCTACCAATAATCCTAGGCTTTGTATTTTTCTCATTCTGTTCATCACTGTCTATAAATGCTCTCTTTACAAGCCTTCCTTCCCAGGCTGTCTATAAAACCTTTATAAATAGCACTCACCACCACCGACCATAGAACTAGAGCGGAAAACAATTTTGTCTGGCTTTTCTCACATATGTCTTGAACTTTGTACTTTTTCTTTTACTTGAACTTGATTTAGCTAACATATATTTAACCACATCATTACAATATGGCAACTGAAACATATTTTTCCTCGTGAGCACTTCAAAATCTTATCAAATTTAGTTATAAAGTATAAAAATAAGAAGCTAGTCTTTGTTATAAATCTAGAATTTGGTGTGGAGTTAACTAAATTTGGTAATTTTTAAGTGTATCAAAAATAGGTTATATTAAATATATAACATTCCACCCGATACTATGGTAGTGAATTCCTATATTCAATAAATATAATTTGCTTCCTGGATAGAAAATTTATGGGCTATAAGGAAATTATGACTTAAACAATGCTCTGTGAAGAGAATCAGAGATGATACTTTGGGTTAAAGTCTCAGTTTGGACATCATTATCTGAAGTTGTTTGGACAAACCCCCAACCCTCCCAACATTCAACCTGATACTATGGTAGTGAATTCCTATATTCAATAAATATAATTTGCTTCCTGGATAGAAAATTTATGGGCTATAAGGAAATTATGACTTAAACAATGCTCTGTGAAGAGAATCAGAGATGATACTTTGGGTTAAAGTCTCAGTTTGGACATCATTATCTGAAGTTGTTTGGACAAACCCCCAACCCTCCCCTTGCACCTTGGGTTTCTCAGGTTATAGTGAAAGGACCTTCAAAAGTTTTATTTGACCTGAAATGTTACTTATTACACTGAAGAGAAGAAACAGAGCAGGCTCAATTACATATTATTTCAATTTATCTTTACTTCTCCATATTTTGTAGCCTTCCTTACTTGTGAGCAAAATAAGCTACATCAGTGAAGGTAGCAAAAAATATAAAACAGCCCTAACTGGTTTGGCTCAGTGGATAGAGCATTGGCCTGTGGAGTGAAGGTTCCCGGGTTCAATTCCCATTAAGGGCACATGCTTGGGTTGCAGGCTAGGTCCCCATTGGGGGGGGGGTGGGCTTGTGTGGGAGGCAGCTTATCAGTGATTCTCTCTCATCATTGATGTTTCTATCTCTCTCTTCCTCTCTGAAAATCAATAAAAATATATTTAAAATATATATATAGAACAGAATGTAGGGTGGGCCCTAGAGTCACCAAGCATGGCACCCTAGTTTGTCCTAAATCCATTAATGCTAGTAGAAATATGAACCTGTTCTGTATCGAGGCCTGCATCAACATTGCCTAGAGAATGAGAATATTCATTATTGCAAATCAAATTAAACAAAAACTTAATATCCTATATAATAAAGAGGTAATATGCAAATTAACCCTCACACCCTCACAAGATGGCTGCCTACAACCAGGCTGGCAAGGGGGTTAGTGAGGGATGACCAAACAATTGAACAGCAGGCTGCATGGGGCAACCAGGCCAGCAGGGGGGCAGTTAGGGGTGACCAGGTCAGCAGAGGGTGTCAATTGGGGCAACCAAGCCGGAAGGGGCTTCAGTAAGAGGTGACCAGGCTGGTGGGGGGGCAGTTAGGGGAGACCAGGCCGCCGGGGGGGTGCAGTTGGGGGTGACCAGGCCGGCAGGGGGGGCAGTTAGGGGCAATCAGGCTAGCACACAGAGGCAGTGAGGAGTGATCAGGCTGGCAGGGGGCAGCAGTTAGTGGCAACCAGGAAGGCAGGCAGGTAAGTGATTAGGAACCAGTGGTCCAGGATTGTGAGAGGGATGTCCTACTGCCGGTTTAGGCCCGATCCCCGGCAGTTGGACATCCCCCAAGGGGTCCCTGATTGGAGAGGTGGAGAGGGTACAGGCTGGGCTGATCTCCTCCCTCCCCCCGTGCATGAATTTTATGCACCGGGCCTCTAGTATGATAATAAAAGCTAATGTTCATTAGCAGCTTATAATGTACCAGATACTGTCTGTCTTAAGTGCTTTGAATGTATTAATTTATTCAATCTTTATCCTTCTATAAAGCACACTATGTAATTACCTTCACTTTTTGAGGATCAAAGAAACTGAGGTTTAAGAAAAGTTTGTAACTTAGTGAAGGTCACATAGCTACTGGACAGGGAATAGAACCTGGAAGTCTGAGGTAAGTCTGTCACTTAACTAGATCTCTGTGTCACTTCTCCTAATGACACAAAGCCCCTCTCTTCCAGGTCATTTTGGTTTAATAAAGAAAAAATATATGTGCTATCATTCTTTGATATGACTACACAAGTTGTGCTGCTGTACTAGACTAAATACTAGCAAAAGGAGAAGGAAACATGACAGACTATAGCTGAATGTGACCAGATTTTTGTACCTGTGCAAGGTCATGCATTCATTTTTACTGACCCTGCATCATTGTAGCCAGATAAGTAATTTTACTCCCATGTTCTAGAATTAAAATAATGCAGTCTTACTAATTATGTGTTTGCTTAAACATTATCAAGACACTACGAATGTAAATTAATTATTAATCTATCATCATAAATCTTTTGTTAGGTTCTACTTATGGAAATCTCCTTATAATAAATGATTATCATTTGTTTTCTTTAAAAGTAACAATATACATTATTTAGAATGTAGATATTTTTACTCCACTTTGCAAATTTTGACTGTTCAATTTTAACTGTTCAAAGTACTCACCCATGAAAATGTTTCAATGTCTGTGGATTTTATGTTTAAAATTGCCTTTGGGAATTTCCACCGGCAAATTAATCAGGAAATATGACTATGCCTAAAATGTAGTATTTTGACAATCTAAATTTTGATTTAAATCCAAAATTAAATAAGTGTATGGTTCTTTGTAAGCTTGACCAAGTCATCCAGAGTATGAGATGCTTAATTGTGAAGCTGAAGGGATCTAAGATGATCTGTTCCCTTCCTTCATTTTCAGGAATAGGCCGGGGTCAGGTCTGAGGTCCGTGTGTTCAGGTCCAGTGCCCTCCTGAAGCCTAATGGGTGGTCAGAATGCTATTGGTTAAACTACATACTTCTTGGGTCATGAGAAAGCTGACATCACTTTAATTTCCTAATAAATTTCTTGCCTCAGCATACCCTTTATCTCCCTAGAATGAAGACTTGTACTTTGCTTCTAGGTCTACATTAAGAGAAACTCAACCATTGCCATTTTAAGGACTTAACTGCCCTGCTATAAATAGCACTTGTAACAGCATTATATTTGTCATGCCTTGAGAAGTGCATAGTTAGGATTGACCTAAACTGTAAAAAATGTCAAATGCACGCCTTGAGAAGTGCATAAATTGTTAGGATTGACCTAAACTGTAAAAAATGTCAAATGCAGAGGGTTGAAAATAGGTTGTGTAGCCAATGTATCAAAATGTGTCCTACTTACAAATTCAGTTTCTTTCTTAATACCCCACCCAAAAAAGAAACAAACTTTCCTAAAATTAATGTGAATTTGTGATGTTTGTCTACCCTTACATTTTCTGAATTTAAAATGATCCTCTTTATAGGCTGTAAAATTCTCCAGCTTCACATCTAGGTTTTACATATTTCCAATAGCTCAACTCTTATTCAAAAGAAATGTGAGCTCTCATCAATAGAAACCCTTGGTGGATGTTGGGCAGAGAAATTCAGAATATAAATGATATAGAACAATATCTAATTTTTTTTAAATATAAGAAATCAACTTCAAGTTTATTTATAGCCTTAAAGTAATTTAGGTCCTAGAGGGTAGACTGGCTAATTTCCCCATTCTATTAGATTCAATGATATCTTTATTTTTGTGCTGCAAATTTCAAGAAGCTTGTTTCCAATCAGGCCAGAAAAAGCAGGCAATGATCAACTGGCAAAAAAAGAAAGGAAATTTCTGGGCCATATCTCATGGGAAATGTAAATGATGGATGATGGTGTGGTTTGGATTCTGTGACTTTCCTAGGATTCTGTGATTTTCCTAGGATTCTGTGAGATTCTACATAATGTGTAGGAGGAAAACATCCTTCTGCCCTTAGGTCCTGTAGCTGGGCCTGAAAATTAACCTGGCATATGACATTAATAGGAGAAACGCATACAAAATGTAATTAATATTTTATGTGTACCTGGGAGTCTTCAGAAGAAAAACGAAGACCCAAATAAACCATTAAGCCCCAAAGCTTATATACCTTTTTAAACAAAGAAGAATAAATTATAAGGATGTGGCAAGAAAAGGGGCTTAGGCTCAAGCCAATTAATTGAGACAGAGATTAGAAAGTATTTGGGGGAAACTACTTGAAGATAAGGGTGATTTTAGTAGATTTGTTTGTTCAGGTTCCTACTCCCATTTGGCACCAGTTTTGATAATAAGAATGTTGTCATTCTCTTCCTTGGTGCAGAGAGGGCACCTTTCTCATGGGAAGTTTTATGACCTCCTTGGAGATAGAATGAGGAGGTCGGTGAGCCCTTCCTGAATCAGGTTTTCTCAGGTGCCCGCACCTCAAAATACTCAACCAAAGAGTCATGTGTGGATGGCATGTTCTGAACCCCTTCAACATTAATGTACTGCTCACATTGGATTGGCAAAGTGCTTAGTGAGTTGTAATGAGATATGTAATCCACAGAGCTCGCTTGCAGTAAGCCTGCGAGGAATGAGAGTGTTGCCTTTGTAAACTACCCAGGTAAGTCCCATGTTCTAAAATCCTTGTGTGACAAAAAACAAAGCAGTGCGACAACAAACAAAGGAGTATGTCTGTTAAAGGTGGCATTATGCTCAACTATGAAGATACTTGCAATTTATTGATCATTTTTTTCAGGATAATTTAAATGTCTTTATCATACTTTCACATTCACATAATGTAGTAGTTTGAAATGGCTCCTTATTTTCCTGTTGAAAGAAATGAATGCAATGTAAATATAGTCAATCCTCATTATTCACAGTAGCTCTGTTGTTTAAAGCTGCCATGAACACTGAGTAAGCAAATGGAGAACCATTGCTTCTAGGGGAAATGTAGGCTTGGGTTTTTGCAGCATCTGGTCATACATTTTTGTCATCCAATCAATATATAAACTTGCTTTGTTTGTGTTTCTGTTTAACAATACCTTCCTTAGTACATATTGTTGATTCATTAACATTGAAGTCAAGGTCAACAGCACTTAGCTCTTGCCTGATCAAAGCTTACCTAACACACATATTTTCTCCATAAGGCACATAACAGCTTCTTTGTGCTTGGGAACACAAGAAAACACTTCAGCATCATGCTTGGGAGAGAGACATCTTGAACAGTGAAAACATTCATAACAAGCCCCCAAAATCGAAAAAAAATGTGGCCCTAAATAGATCACGAATGGACATGTTTTTACAGGATGAGAACTGACAAAAGAGGGTAGGACATTGCCTTGTTGGACCTCAGCTGGGAATGTGAGCTTCAGGTGTCTCTGCAGCTGTAGGTGAATGATAACAAAAGCACCATGAGTGCTGATGCTGGGACTGTAAGTACATTTTAGTGAGAAGGGAAATTTGCAGATACAATTTCTGACAGTAATGAAGGATCAGCTGTAACTGTTAATTGTTAATACTTTTTAAAACATATATATTTCCTTGTCCGGCTGGTGTTGCTCAGTGGTTGAGCATCCACACCTATGAACCAGGAGGTCACATTTTTATTCTTAGTCAGGGCACATGCCTGGGTTGTGGGGTCAATCCCTGGTGGGGGGCATGCCGGAGGCAGCCAATTGATGATTTTCTCTCATCATTGATGTATCTATCTCTCCCTCTCCCTTCCTCTCTGAAATCAATACACATATATTTCCTTTTTAGAAAGTTTTCTTATATCCCAAATCTCAGAGTGATAAATATACTGTATCTTTGGATCAGATGATACCATTAAATTTTTTTTCTTAAACATCCATTCTTTATTCACTTAGCACTAACCAACTTGTTTTCTAGAGAATTTCGCTTTTGAGAAATAAAATTTCTTGCAGATGCTTACTGCAGTAATTCACAGGTAAATTATATGATGGAAAATTTAATTTTTTGGACATTATGATCCATTTAGTCATAGTTTACAGTATCCAAGTTTAAAGAGATATGAAAATAAAACATATCTGGAGGTACTAGATAGCAGCCTCTGTTTAGCATTAAAAATTTGGGCGATTTCATTAAAATGTTGGGTTTCTGACCCTTAAATATTGAATGTGTAATCACTGGGGTGTACACCTGAAACTAAAATAATATTGTATGTCAATTGAAAAATAAAAAATACTGAATGCTTGAATAACTTCAGATATGCTGCATAGCTTCAGTTTGCCACAGGCGGCTAAAGACTACCTCCCTTATGCCCAAAAATATATCCCAAACATGTCCTATTGTTCTCTATCATCAATAGTTTCTCTATTATCAAGAAGTTTCTAAGCTAGTAACTTAGCACCTTACCCTGCTGATTTTTTAACCAAGGATAACATTGTCTGCTACCCATATTTTTATCAAAGGGAGAAAGTGAAAGGCAGATCAATGGTTTTATGAGACAGCACCACTGATTTGTATGAACTGCTTGTCCCCTCTGAGCATTCAAGTTGTAATTTCAGGAGCTTCCAATTATTTTAGCCCTGTCAGGATTAGTTATCTGCATTGCTCATTCACAGAAAATGAATTAATCCAGCGGCTCACCGGGGCCTCAGTGGGCGTGCGTGTGTCCTGAAGTAATGGATAACACACCCAAATTCACAGTGAATCCTATTCCCTCCAGTGCCCAAGTCAGCAAGGTGTGTTGATGGCTGGGCCACAGAGTACCGTTTAGTGTTTTACAAGACAGGACCCAACCACTGTAGCAGACAGGAGAGAATACATTATCTGTATACATTCTGAGCTTTAGGAATCGTATTTTATAGTTGAGGTAGAAGATTCACCCAAAGGTATGTGAAATTAACAAAAAAATCAGGTGAAGCTGTAATGGACTACATCCCTGCATAAACTCAAAACTTCCGGAGCACTTGTGGACCATTCCCTCTCACTCATGTGGACAGTTTCTCTTTTCCTCAGTATTTTGTAAATTACCATGAAAACAGGGCCTCAAAAACAAGTTCCTAAATCAAATTGCCATATTTTAGCCTATGTAGTATTAAAATTTGGCCCCAACACAAACAGTGTTTTACATGGAACTAGAAACAGAAGCTTAACTGAATAGTAATAAAAAAAATAGCTGAAATTACTGTTAGGAATAATTAATATCAAAAGGCATTCTGGGGCTTTCATGAATGTCTGTTTTCTTTCCTTATCTGTGGAATATTTACTTGGGATTTATAATGTCACATAGGCTTTTCCCTAAAAGAAATCTAGATTTTATATGGTCAAAAGTTGTAGAGGTATTTTCAGTAAATAGCTATTTTATCATAGAGAAGTCAAGTCTAATTTATTTGACTTTTTGATTAAAAAAATAAAAATAGCTTCCATATAGATTTCCTACAAATATATTTTGTGCTAATTTTCAGAAATTGCTTATTATGCCTGCATTATCAGATGTATTAGAGCTATAATCCTGCTCAGAGGTAGATCACTCTGATTTTATGATATCCTATGGGGTGTGTGTGTGTGTGTGTGTGTGTGTGTGTGTGTGTATGTGTGTGTTACCATGGAGGGGAGCAGAGAGAACCTTAATGGTTTTCTTTTTATATTTTCATGTTGGATAATATAATTTTTAAAATTACTAATATTTCCCTGTATTTTGTCCAAGTGTGCCAACCACATGATTAGGCAGTCACAACTCATCATATATTATAGTTTTTCATGAAATAACACAATAATAAAAATATATATCAGTAAGGCCATCTTTGTTCTTCATTGAATAATATAAAATATCAATAAATATCTCAAGTTAGGGTAAAATTACTTGGTTAAAATGCACCTAAAACTTAGTAACTTTAGTCTGAGATAGGTAAGTTTTTCTTAAATATATTCAGTTAAAAGGAAAACATATATTTTGTATTTAAACTCATGCTAAAGTTAATATTTTAGTCTTTTACTTTTAAGCAAATAAATCCAGTATGACTATAGTAAAAATATTTAATGTTTTAAACTGTGTATTCATATAGAACCCCACAGTGGTAATATTTATATAAATGCATGCCACTAAGTCATGCCTACGTCTGAACCCTTAGAGAGTAAGCCTGCATTATACTAGGTTTGGTTTTGAAGGAAAATAAGAACAATAGAATTTTCTTTTGCCTGGTCTCAAACACCAACTATATTTAGATCAGTTTAAGAAGGGTTTATTGTGCCAGAAATACAAGATGGAACAATGCAGAGTCAGTACCTTAAGAAAGCTTAAAGTCCACAGAGGAAATTGGTCGAATAGAGAGATCATCCTATCTAATAAAGAGGGAATATGCTAATTGATTGCCCTGAGGTCAAAGATGGCAGTGCCCACAGCCAATAAGGAGGGAATATGCTAATTAACTACCACACTCTCAAAGATGGCGGCGCCCACAGCCAATAAGGAGGGAATATGCTAATTGACTATCACACCCTCAAAGATGGCAGCACCCACAGCCACAAGATGGCAGCTCCCAGTCCCCTCAGCCCCACTGGGGCGGCAGACTCACCGCAATGCCAGGCCCGCCTCCAGGTGGGCCCAGCTGCTCCGTGCCCCTTCCTCCAGAATCCCCCAGTCCCCTCGGCCCCCCAGCCACCCAGGGCCAGGGCTGGCCCAAGGTGCAGGCAAGTCTCAGATGGAGGCTGCCCAGCCATGCAGGGCCACCTGAGGCTCAAGTAAATAGGGAAAGCCGGGCTGAGGGACCCCCCCTCCAGTGTGTGAATTTTCATGCACCGGGCCTCTAGTTTCCATATAAGATGAGAGGGGATACAGAAATGTGTGCAAGGGTGCCATGGACAACAAGCAGGAGTGTTTCCTATACTGAAGCTTTTCTGGTAGGTGAGGCTTGGGGGATGTTAAACTAGATTTTAAAAATAGCTGTTTGTTCAAGGAAATGAGCATAGCATGAGAGAAGGCACTAGGTGAAGTTAGCAAGGGATTTAGTCATTTCACAGTCATTAGCACATAAAGAGAAAGATGAACTAAAATATGAGGGTGTGGGAGAAGGCAGGAGGTCTGCCATTGAGGGCCTTGAAGGCCATACTGAAGAGCTTTCAGAAAAAAAAAATTATTTTGGAAAGATCTTTCTGTGTGGAGGATAGATTCAAGGAAAATTATGCTGGGAGATGGAAATTGTCCATTAATAATGTTAATACAGTAGCCAGTGTGTAAGATGATGGTAGCCTGTTGGTAGTACATGTAAAAAGTAAGCTTTGTGTTTGAAAAATATAGACATGCTGAATTTCACAGGACAGTATATGAGGAAGGGAGGGGCTAAATAAAATCCCAGATCTCTGTCCTGAGACAGGAGCAATGGGGCCAGAGAAAGAATTAAGCGTTGGACAAGTCGAGTTAGATATGCCTGTGGAAGGTCCATGCGGATCAGTCATCCGGGTAATTAGATATTGAAGTCCAAATTTTATGGGCAAATGAAATCAGACTTCTCTGATATTCTCCTTGTTCTAGTATAACTTGTCAAGCACTTATAAGCAAAACAACACATTGTAAGGAGAAATATTGCATAAAATGTGAGATGCTGACCTTCATGAAAGGGCTTTTAAGGTTTTTGTTTTTTTATTTTTCTTAAAGTAGAAGTGATTTTCAGACTCTCTAGATAATTTTTTAAAGGATTTAAATATAGACAACAATATGGTGATTACCAGAGGGAATGGGGAAAGGGGAAGTAGAAGAAGGTAAAGGGGTGATAAGTGGTGATGGAAGAAGACTTGGCTTTGTGGTGAACACACAAACCTATATAACCCTATAGGTTTATATAGGTTTGAAACCTAAATAATCCTGTTAACCAATGGCACCCCAATTAATTCAATAAAATTTTAAATAAATAAATAGGTGAATAGATAAAAGAATTTAGAGAAGGCTCATTTGGTGCTGTTACTCTAAATTAGCTGTTATTAACATTTTGAAATCTATTTAACTATTTATTTAGGTTTAAACCACAGATACTACTGTATTGAAATAAAAAGCAGGGGTTAGAAGAAAAAGATCAGATCCTAACTGTGTGCAGAAGAGTTGAGAGAGACAGTGTTTCGCCAGAGTTAATGTCTGTCAAGTACATATTACCAAGTCAAATAATAATGTTATGAATTTTCCCTATCAGCACAAAAATGTAGTTTGATATTCTCATTCTTTTGATCTGACAATTAAAACCTCTGATATATGAGTGGTTGTGGTACTTTAATGTATTTAATTAGTAATCAGTAACCCCTTAAATAAATAATAATTATTAGTTTTCAAAACTCATGGTTTATGCAAAAACATTTGATTAAAATGAAAAGTGTTTCAAATCATAGCAAATAATTGTGAAATAGATTACTAAGAAACATTTTATTATGTTTTTATTTCTTCCAGTAATCGATTTATTTGTGTGGAAGAATATATCATAGAGGTGCATAACGATTACATTTATTTGTAGGAAATGTATCCTTTGCTTTATCAAAAGCAAATTAAACAAACAAACAAAAACCTGCTGGTTTCTCAGTACTATTCTACAGTAAAAGGAATAGGGGCTCCTTGGAAAAATGTCTGATTCCAGATCTGGGGAAGAGGAAATTCAAGATGAGCTTGGAGAATCTTGAAGTGCCAAAAAGTGAGAGAAAGACAAGAGAGAGAAGAGAAATGAGGAGGGGTGAAGGCAGAGGAGCAGGAGGAGGCAAGGTATAGAGGAACCCATCTGAAAGAGCTCCCAATAGCTAAAGCTAGAATGTTTTTAATAAAGACATTGGATTAAAGTCAAAGAATGCAATGAAGATGAAGACATCTATAATGCTATAAATAAATAACTGAATAAATGAATACATGAATGAATGGATGAATGAATGAATGAATGACTAGAACCCATTTTTCTTACAAAAGAATTCCAAGTAATATATGTAGACATTTCTCCTTCCAGGAGGTGCAGATTAATTCCCCTTACCTTAATTATGGGCTAGGTTATGGTGACTAATTTCCACAGGAAAGAATACAGAAAGGGAAAATAGTGACTTTACAGTAAATAAGCAGACATCACCCTCATCAACATTACTAGTGAGAAGTCATGTTCAAATTGTGCTTGCCCTGATGGGAGATGATAAGAAGGATACCACAATGTGTGGTATTTTTCCTAAACAACAGAGACACCAGTCAAGTCCTAAAAAAAACTTCATACCAACCCAAGCTGAGGAAGATTCTTCAAAATACCTGACAGGTAGTTCTTGAAGGGTCAAAGTTACGAAGGACAAGGAAAGACTGAGAAAATGCTACAGATTAGAGGAGGCTGATGAAACGGGATGACTGAATGCAATGTGAGAATCTTGATTGGATCCTGGAATAGAAAAAAAAAAGACATTTGTGGAAAGTGGTCTGTATTTCAGTGAATCATTATCCCTAAGTTAATGTCTTAGATTTGACAAATGTACCAGGTTGTGGAAAATGTTAATGTTAGAGGAAGTTGGGTAAAGGGTATATGTACCTTGGTGCATGAAGGTCAATAAAACATATTAATCAGCTATAATATACAGGTTTCCTACATTATAAATATTGAGCTATCATTATGCATTTTGAAATATAATCAAATGAAATAACATTCTCCTCTCTCCCTCTTTCATTTATATGTACATATGCGTTTATGCGCGTGCACACACACACACACACACATAATTCATGGATTATTCCATAAACTAGATAGATAAATAAATGTATAAAATCTAGAAGGATACACACTACTATATTACTCATTAACATTGGTGAGCTCTTGTGTTTGGGCATTCTCTATTATATTTTTTTAATTTCTTATCAACAATAAACATGTACTATATATTTTTTAAATATAGCAATGGTATTTTTAAATATTAAAATCTTTAGATGGTAAAAACTTCTCCAAAATATCTTACCCAAATTCATAAAGTAGACTATGTAACAATGGGGGGAAAAAAGAGAAGCTTTCTACCATGTTATTTGAGAAGTGGGCACATTACCAGCTCTCAGAGTTATTGTTAGAAACAAAACTGTGGAAGCACTATGATTTTGCATTCACTTTTTGACTAGCTATTATTGCTGTTCAGATTGCTTAAACAGTTCCACCATGCAGGTTTAATCACTGCATAGAAAACTTAATTCTAGGGAGTGATACACAATCAGGGTAATGGGGTGAAAAATGGTGGCTTGTCCCCAAATAACCACAACATATTATTAGATGTCAAATAAAATCTTAATGTATTTTTGTAGGAAATAAAACTAAATTCTGGGTGTTTCAATACCTCAGACTCTCTTAAAAGTGTATGGTATGTGTTCATGTATACATTGTATATCATAGATTATCTCCAGGAATTTTGTAATTTTAAGGTCAACTCTAATATCACAGTTACACACTGATGTTGTGAAAGCAATTAACCCATTGAAAAAGGATCACCTTTCATTGCATAATGAGAGAGAACTGAGTTGCAAAGCATTTTGTCAGTGTTTCCGCTAACCACTGACCATTGTAAGATGAGGCTTGGTGGCTTGAATAGCATCCCTTCATGTTTTGTTAATATCCTAGGACTGACTGTCTGAAGAAAAAAAAAACTATTCCCATCTTTCTGTCACTTTTTTCTTTGCTTTAAATGCAAGGAAGAGAGACATCAACATTTGCATAAGTCACTATTCTATACCTAAAACTGAATGTAGATTTTGATTTAGGAGAAGATAGAGGAGCGATAAATTCTTGCTTCTATCTAAGCTCAGAGAACATGAATGGGAAATATGTTATGTCAATTAATATATATCGAAGGTGTATAAAACCATGATGTGTCTGTTGTTCAACTGTCACTGATATAAAATTGAGTGCCGATTTACTTTCTAGAATTCAGAATTTATCCCTTCCTTCCGACTTTTCCCTTATGAACTTTTCAAGACAAAAAATGATATCTACTAACTACTATTGGATTATCATCATCAGATTTAACTTTTTCTCCCTTTTATCTTTCATCACAGATGATAAAGATATTTTACTTGGAATTCATCTGGGACAGCATAGTTGATTAAGCTCAAGTCTAATTGTCTTTGCAGTGCCAGCAGAAACCAAAATTTAATGGCTGTTTTTCCCCATAGTAAAATAAACCTCTGTGAGTCATAGTCTCAGAGAAGAGAATTCTGTAGATTAAGAAAGTCTTTTTATGGACAGTAAAGAACATTATTAGAATTATAACTTAAATGTCAAAGTTAATTTTTTCTCTCTGAACTTTTTAGAATATAGGAATTCTCTAAACTATTTTTTAAAAACGCAAATATTTGATATAATAGGGTAAACATTTTTAAATGGTTCAAAATCTATCAATGATTTGAAGGAAGAACATAAATTTTCTTTTTAAATTTAATTTTATACATATATATATATTAATTTTTATTGAACTTATTAGGGTGAAATTGGTTAATAGATTATACAAGTTTCAGGTGTACAATTCTGTATTGTGTTCATCACCCAAAGTCAAGTCTCCTTCTGTCACCCTTACCCCAAATTCAGAGACAGTATTGTGATTCTAAAGTAATTAGAGCTATCCAGTTTGACTAGGTTCGCTATGATTTCAAATTAAAAGTCAAATAAGTGGATTTAAAAAATACTTTTAATGACAAAATTATAATTATGAGAACTAAGCTTCTATTTTGTGCTCAAAGCTTGATCCTTGGATTGGAAAGGCACTGACCAATATGGCATAATAAATTAGATCATTCCATTTCCATTTCAGGGATGCATTAAGTAGCAGCTATAAAACAAATCCTCACCATCACCTTCTTTTGAGGATGGTGACAAAATTGTCTATACTTCTAAAAACTTTATATAATTTTGTCTCCATTGAAATTCCCTAAAATAAAATTAGAACTTTTATAGTTACAATATAGACTAGATATTTGTTCTCTTAACTCATTTATGGCTAAGGCTCACTGTAGTCAAAAAGATGAGTAGCCAGATTTTCCATTCTAAAGGCAGGGAGCCAACATGAAAATGCAGACAGATGTGAGGCCCAGGAGCAAATGGTAAAAAGCTTCTTTAAGTTCAATTAGCTATAAACTCAGAGTACTACCATGAAGTTTACTCAAAAAGTAGTAAGATATAAAAAACATTAGAAGCTGAATATATCACCAAACCCTGAATTCAAGTACTTTCATGCTTTTGTCAAAGGAAAGCTAATTTGTGAGTAAAATGTGAATTTTAAAATCATAAGAATTAGCCTCATTTAAAAAGGAAGACATTAAGATTTCATTATACTGCAGGAATTAAATTTTTTATTTCAAATACACTCTAGACTCCCACATAAAAATTTGAAGTATATAAATCATTGATAGCATTTATGTTAATCAACATAATTATAATTGAAGGCCATTATTTTTTAAAATATATTTTTATTGATTTCAGAGAGGGAGAGGGAAAGAGAGATAGAGACATCAATGATGAGAGAGAATCATTGATTGGCTGCCTCCTGCATACCCCCTACTGGGGATTAAGCCCACAACCTGTGCACGTGCCCCAACTAGGAATCTAACTGTGACCTCCTTGACTTCTTGGTTCATAGGTAGATACTCAACACTGAGCCACAGGGGCAGGGCTGAAGACCATTCTTTATGACTACTAGCAATACAATTCACACAGGACACGCAATAAATCAAAAGAAGAAATAGGACAAGAATTCAGGACTCCATATTTCTCAGAATAAAACACTTCTTTCTTATTTTTTTTTTTCTGTGCAGACAATGGTTGGAAATAGATGTACTTCACACTGGATGGCAACATACAAAAACTGAACTATAATGTGTTTGTTTTTCTTATTTCAGGGGCTGATGTTATCAACTTTGATGGCCATGTTGTGTTGCCATATAGATTCAGAAACAAGAAGATGAAAACACTGAAAGATGTCATTGCCTTGAAATTTAAAACCACCGAGAGTGAAGGGGTGATCTTACATGGGGAAGGACAGCAAGGTGATTACATTACATTGGAACTGAAAAAAGCCAAACTGGTCTTCAGTTTAAACCTAGGTATGTTCCAACTTTCGGCATCATCCTTTCCATTAATATTTCCATTAGAGAAGTATTGATGTTGTTTAACCTTAAAAATGTAAATTATTAAAAAAAAGTTTACGTTGTTCTCAGTTCAGTTTAACCCACAGTGGTTTGCATATATTGATATATTGATATACTTGTTTATTCAAAAAATATTGCAAAACACCTGTATTGTACAAGGTGTATATTAGCATCTGAATACAGTGGTGAACAAATAGAGAAGGACCTTGGGGTCATAAAGTTTATGCCCTAGTGGAGGAGTAAGGTAGTGTCTTATGTGTTGTTATCTTAAAATAACTAAGTCAAAAGAAATGATGTCAAATAATAAGTATAGTTGACCTTTGAACAACATGCAAACCCTCCCACAGTGGAAAATCCACATATAGCTTTTGACTACAGTCAGCTCTTTGCATCTGCAAATTCAACCAACCATGGGTTAAAAACAGTATTTTCTATTGGAGGTTGGGAATCTGAGGTAGGGAATCCGAGGTTGGAATCTAATGTTAGGAATGCTAAAATTTGTTTTCTATTCATGATTGGTTGAGTCCAGGGATACAAAGAGTTGACTGCATTCAATGAGTAAAACCTTCATATAAGTGAGCCCACCAAGTTCAACCATAGTATGAAATCAATTAAATGGGCTACTATAATTCTGCAGAGGTAAGAGGGGTCAATATTGGAATATGTACTGAGAAAGGTCCTCTACAAGATGTTCAAGTTGCTATCAATGACAAAGACAACCATGGGAGAAGAGCTTTTAAAGGAAGCAGTCACTACAGACAGAGCCCTTCCTTGCTGTTCCTTGAGCAAGGAAGATGATGTAGATAGAGGCAGTGAGTAATTGAGAGAGAAGATGAAATCCAAAAGTTAAGAATTGTTCAAATCTGTAAAGAACCTGGAGAGCAGGGGTGTGGAACCGTTTTTCTGCCAAGGGCTATTTGGATATTTATAACATCATTTGTGGGCCATACAAAATAATCAACTTAAAAATTAGCCTGCTGAATTTAGGAGAAAAAAAAAACTAACTCATCCCTAATGCATCGACAGGGCTAGACTAAAAGTTTTACAGGCCTTATGCAGCCCATGAGCAGAACATTCCCCACCCTTGCTGTAGAGCATGGCACAGGGTTAGATATTATTTTTTAAGCATGAGAAGTTTACTGAGACCTCTATAAAGATAATGGTTCCATCCACATGAGAGTTGAAGATGGACTCCTCAGGTACAAGATGAGCTGTCTCTGTCTTTCAGAAGGCGGCTGTCAGTGGAGATGCAGAAAAATAGGTCTACTGTTGAGATGATTTTAGTGGCACTTTCAGCATGATTTGTAATGAATTGGGTGTTTAGTAAGAAAGGAAGAGATTAAGTAAAAGGTAATTCCTAGGATATGACTTTGGTGCCATTTTCAGAACGAGAGAAAGCTCTATTTTCTCTGTAGAGGAACATTAGTTTAGAGGATCATTCATTTCCTAGACATTTCCTCTAGGAACCGCAGACTTTTGTGTTTGGACAGGGTGCATTTTAGTTGCTGATTGATCATCAAAGTTGAGATTTCTCTTAGAGTGGCATGCCTGAGATTGACAGAAAACGGTGCTGATTGGAGACTAAGAAGGGGGCAATGGATAGGAGGAAATAAGAATATGTGATGTCAGAGACGAGGAAAAGAAAATTGGTGGTTACTGTGTTGAAGTCTCTTAAAATGTCACATAAGAAGACAGAAAAGGGAGGTTACTGTTTAGAAACATAAAGGTTACTGGTGATTTACTCTCAGAATAATATGCATGTAATATAAAAAAAGCTGTCTGGACAGAAATAGACCACACTCTTTACAGTGATGGAAATAGGTGCTAATGTTTTACATATAAATTCTTCATAATATTCTGTACTCTTATTATTGAACATGTATTTATGTGTTACCTAGGAGAAAATTAGCCCTAAATAATTTTTGAAACAAGGTTCAATAGGAGTTAAAAAGACAATATACAAATGATGTATCATAGAGAATTATACCTTTGAAACCTATATAATTTTAATGAAAAAAAATGAAGTTAATAAGGAGGAAATGGGGAGAGAAACACAGGAAACATGTAAGTTATTTTTTAAAATACACACACACAGCAACTGGATTATATCTTTAAAAGTTTATATTTTCAAACTTTTTTCTTAAAAAAATGTGAAACATACAGAGCCACTATGCGTTTACAAAGGTGTGACATTACATTACTGTTCTGAAACAAGTAATTGCTCATATGACCACACACACACACACACACACACACACACACACACACACAAACACACACACAAACACACACGATCAGTACCATTTCCCTGGATAGCAGTTTACTTAAGGGCTTTTATTGACTGACTAAAGTTTATGGCTGCCATGGAAACAGTCATTCACTGTCCCTTTTTAAGGCCATTACCTAAATATCAGGTACATCTAGCTGCTGCTTAGTGTTCTAGTCTAACTACTTAAATAAAACTTAATGTAGCCTTTCACCTGGAATTATTATTTCTTTTCTTCTCCCTTCCTCCTCAATGTACACCCACAATCATCATATTTGATTTCATCACCAAAGGAAGAACATTTGATCTAGGAAATACATAAAAAATGTCAGATATAGGTATCGTTAGCACCTTAAATATGGGAAAAAGGGGAAATAATTTAATTATTCAGGCATTCCTGTGTTTTTCTTATTTTTATTATGCTTTTCATTCTGAAACAATATTATATTTTTATAGCATTTATTTTTGCCTAACCATAAAAAGCAACATTTCACTTGACAAAATAGAAAGTGGTATAAAGTATATACACAGCATCCCCAGATGACCTTAGTAAACATTTTGAATTCTCACAGCCTTTCCCTCTTATTTGTAGTCTTATTTCTATGGAGATCTTATTTCAAAACTAGATGAAAGCAAGATATATATTTTTGCAGGTTTTTATTTTAAAGTGTGACTTCTATACTTTTTCATGTCACTAAATATTGCATTGTGCTTAAGATTATGGTATTTGGATTCAGAGGAAATTGACAATTGTCATGCTGCATTTTCTTGACCGAAAATAACAACACTAACCTCAATAATAACAGACTGTTAACAGGTACTATTTAATGAATATTCACTAAATGCCAGGAAGTGTGCTAGGGTCTTTGCATGTACTAAGTAATGTAATCCCCACAGCAACCTTTAAAGCAGGGACTATTATTTTCACTTTTTTACATCTGAAGAAACAGAGACCCAGAGAAGTTGTCAACTTGCCCAGCATCATTGAACATCAGAAGCTAGGCCCTCTGGCTTCAGAACTCATGGGACACTGATTTCAACAGGAACCTAAATTTTTTAAAGCTCATTATTTTTAAGGGAACAGATATTTTCATCTTTACTAGCTTTTATGTACTTTGAAAATAAAACTTTTTAAGTATAGTCACATGCTGGTTTTCCCTATAGCGACCTCAGTAGACAAAGCATCAACTCATAGTGGGTTTTTTTAATTTATTTTTATTGTTGAGAGTCTTACAGATATTCCCCATCCTCCCTTCCCCCCACCCATGTTAGTCCCCCTTCACTGAGCTCCCACCTGACCCAGGCCTTCATGACACTATTGTCGGTGTCCATGGGCTATGCATATATGTATATACTAAATTCTTTGGTTAATCTCTTCCCAACCCACCTGCTCCTCCCTTCCCTCTGAGATTTGTCAGCCTGCTCCATGCTTCCATGTCTGTGGACCTATTTTGCTCATCAGTTTATTTTGTTCATTCGATTCCACATATAAGTAAAATCACATGGTATTTGTCTTTCTCTGACTTGCTTATTTCACTTAACATAATCACCTCCAGGTCCATCCATGCTTACAGCTGTATAGTATTCCATGGTGTAAATGCACCACAGCCTTTTTATCCACTCATTTGCTGATGGGCACTAGAGCTATTCGTGTTTTAATAAAAGGTCTTCTTCTACCCAGAGCCATGGTGTCACCACCTTATTTCTTTTCCATTCCCGTGATGCAGGAAGCAACCAGCTTGGCCCCATATATGGCCACACGTCCGTGATGATGGGGAGCCTGCTGGATGATCACCACTGGCACTCCGTGGTCATTGAGCGCCAGGGCCGGAGCATTGACCTCACGCTGGACAGGAGCGTGCAGCACTTCCGTACCAATGGGGAGTTCGACTACCTGGACTTAGACTATGAGGTGAGCTTGAGGACATATACACTGTGATCAATGCCGAGTGGCTGCCTCCATCTCCCACTTGTATTATTGTTAATTATGTGCCTTCCTCACCATTTTCATTTTATTCTCCAAAGAAAAATTAACTTATAATTTCAAAACCTAGTTTATTAATATATGTCATTTTATTCTTTTATAAATTTCAAATAATAAATATTTGAAAAATTTTTAAAATCTTGGTGCCAAAGTAACAATTTGAAGAGAAAGAACATCTATCATGTTATCAGGATTACTTAACAAGTCCTGAATAAATTTAAGTTATAATCTTTCCATTTCTTATTCATTATAATGTGAATTACACTATTTTACTTCATAATACACAGTATTATAAACAAAGAGTTGCCTAATATTTATTACAAAATATTGAATAAGATATCGTGAGTTCTGATTTATATTAGGCCATTTATAAACTTATGACTATTAACCATTCTTTTGACAGGTTCTATTTTCTCAGATATAATTGTCACTAAAGCAATTGAAATAGATAATATTTTTAAAAAATTGTCCTTAAATAAAAATGGCTATTTCTTATCCTCCAAATGATCAAAGATTTAAAAAGCTATGATATTGGTCTAGTAAAATTATATATTCTCATAATATACTGGTAGGCATACCAGGTATTTTAATAAAGTATTTGGAAAGCAATTCAACCTTTAAATGTCCATTCGAAAATGTTTATCATATATAGTAACAAGAGTTCTATAAGAACATAATAATCACAGCATAATGTATTCTAAGAGAAAAGGGATAATGCTAAATGAACAAGCAACACATAGCAGTAAAATAAGCAGGATGAAATATTAATCAGCCAGAGGCTTATGAACTTCTTAATTCATGGAACCCTTGGTGTCTTATTAACTTTCCACAGCCATCCATGACCCTTCTATAGTGGTTAGACCCGAACAACTTAATAAATGTTTATGCCCTAAGAATACAGTGGCCATTTGAAAAACAAAATACATATAAAATGAAAGGGCAAATTCTAATTTTATTTTATTCTTATGATAGTAATTATTTACTAACTAGAGGCCTGGTGCATGAAATTCGTGCACAGGATGGGGATGTACCTCAACCTGGCCGGCACCCTCTCCAATCTGGGACCCCTCGGGGGATATCCAACTTTCGGTTTAGCAGTCAGACATCCCTCTCACAATCTGGGACTGCTAGCTCCTAACTGCTTCTGCCTGCCAGCCTGATTGCCCCCTAACCTCTCCCCTGCTGGCCTGATTAATGCCTAACTGCTCCCCTGCCAGCCTGATCACCCCCAACTGCCCTCCCCTGCTGGCCTGGTCACCCAAAACTGCCCTCCCCTGCTGGCCTGGTCACCCCCAACTGCCCTCCCCTGCCCCTCCGGTTCTGAAGCTCTCAGAGATGCTTCTGGTCTGTTCACCTCCAACTGCCCTCCCCTGCTGGCCTGGTCACCCAAAACTGCCCTCCCCTGCTGGCCTGGTCACCCCAAACTGCCCTCCCCTGGTGGCCTGTTCGCCCCCAACTGCCCTCCCTTGTTGGCCATCTTGTGGCAGCCCTCTTGTGACAGTGTCATGCAAGGGTGTTGTGTGAAGGTGTGATGCCACCTAGGCTTTTATAATATAGGATGTTATTGGAAAGTAGAGGATGGTTCCCACTTGTCCATTGAAGTACCTGGGTAGGATTTTAGAGAGACTCAATTGCATGGAATGAAAAGCCTGGGTTTGAATCCCTTTCTGCCCTTTACTGGTTGTATCACAGTGGCAAAATCATGCTCACTTTCTATAAAATGAATATAATGGCACATCTATTATAGGGTTATTTGAGGAGACAACAGGAAGTAAGAGAAACCACCATATATGTCAGTTATACTTCATTAGACTACACATGAAAAAAAACCTATGTTTGTTCTCTTTCATACAAAAGGAGCCCCTATGCAGGTAACCCTGGGCTCAAATGGCGGCATCACGGTCATCAAGACCCCATCTCTCCTCTTGCTACTCCTCCTCCCCACTGCAGATCACTCCAAGGTTGCTACTCATTCCATGTTGCTTTCCAGCCAGTGGGAAGGAGAGAGAGGGAAGGAAGGTGAACTATAGTTCTTGGAGTCACACGCAGACCTTTCATTTAAATCTCATGAGACCAAAACTTGCTTCAAAGAGGTTGGTAAATGCCACCATTGGACAGGGAGCAATATGTGGAACGGAAAAGCATTTTTTTTACTCTAAAGAAAGTTGAGAGAAAGGACACTTAGAGGTAATTAATAGTCTGCCACACTTTATAAATCTTGGTAGCTAACAAGATGGTTAATGCAGCTATTTTTCAGAGTAATCCTTGAATGGCAATGTCAGTGATAAGTCAATCATATGATGCATATGAATATCTGATGATTAATAACTGCAACAGTTTTTAATATCAGAATAGTTACAATTTCAGAAAGTATTTTGTGGTCCAGCCACTTTATTTTACTGATGAGACTACAAAACCAGAAAGAAGGGATTAGTTACATTCTCATATCATTAGTTGAATTAGGAACTGGGATTGGAACCTGCATCTCTTAGTTGTAAGGAGCCTGGTAAATTGAGCCCTTGATGCTTCCTTCACCTGAGCACCTTCCATAAGGTAGGATGTGTGCCAAGGGTTGCTGAAAGCAGAGAAATGAGGAGTGTTTGAATCAGCCTCCCAAAGGAAAACGAAAAGCCCTAGATAAACTATGCACACAGAGAAGGAATCAAACAACACTTACAAACTGGGGTTGAGGTATATTTCAATATGTGATATTTTGTTGAAGATTTCAGCATCTATGTTCATCAGGCCTATATATTTTTTTCTTTGTAGTATCTTTATCTCATTTATGAATTAGGATAATGTGGCCTCATAAAATGAGCTTGGGAGTCCTCCTTCTTCTTGAATTTTTTGGAAAAGTTTGAAGAGGATAGGTGTTATTTTTTTTATGAATGTTTCATAAAATCTATCCCTGATTGTAGTATTTCATGAAATGAGCTGCATCCCTGACTTTGAATTCATATAGTATTTCAAATCTTTATAATAAAGTGTTCTCTTTTGCCTAAGCTAAAAGAAATGTGATACTGCATGTCATTCAGCATAAAAGATTTTATTACTATCAACTAGGGAAGAAATTGATAAAATAAATTATAGATAGGAAATGAAATACTTCTTTTAAGTATCAATAATTCTTACCCTTGGTGTTAGGTAAACCTATATATACCTAATAAGTTCAGCTCGATGCTACTTAAAAACATTGTTTTTCAATAATTCTATGATCTTGGTTATTCTCAATTTTTCCTTTTGTAATTTTCTAATTTTTAAATATATTATCAGTTTTCCTCTTTTCTTCCTATATATAAACTTTACGATAAATGATATATAGCTAACCATTATTTTTCAATTTATTAAGTGAGTTATTCTGTTTTTTTTTGTATTATCTCATAAGCTATCAATGATTTATGGCTTATGAGATAATATAAATCTAATCAGACATTTAAAATGACATGTTGTTAAATAATGGAACATAATTGTCTAATGGCCTCCTAGCACACAAAGATCTTTGCCTTATGTATCAAATATGAAGTCTTGACATTTAAAAACTTTTGTTTTCAAAACTTTGTAAGAAAAATTGATGATAACACTGAGTGATAATTAATCATATAATATATATTATATATCATGATATTACATCTATGATTAGTAGATTCATTTACTACCAATTAATTATTAGCAATGCATAAGTAAGTCTAATTTTTATTATATGATAATGATATTACAGTGCTGTAGTTTGACCAAAGATATATGGAAAACACATAATCTTTTTTTATAGGCAATAGTGGCTAGAGATTCACAGGAATAAATAGTGACCTTCTTCCTTATAATTTAAAAGACCTATAATATCTATAAGCCTGTACTTGTCAAGTTACAGCCCCTAAATTCTAAGATGTTCCTACTCAATACAGTAATGAGACTTCCTGAACTATTTTCTCTATTCACCATAAGTCTAATGAATGTTTGACTTTAATGGACATTAGACTACAATAAGCTTATGTCAGGTAAATACAATATTCCTTGCTTTTGGCTGCAGTATTATCAACTTATATATTAGTGTTGATTATCTCATGATGACTAGAGGCATTTATTGATAGTATGTCTTTGAAGGATAAACATAAAAATGTATTTTAATATTACTTAATATGTTTGCTGTGTAAAGTGTTTTAAAACATTCTCAGGATAAATTATAAAATGCCTTTTGGGTAGAAAAACTCAAGGGATTGTTGCTATTTTCTTGTTCAAGTTATAATCTAATTGTCAGAATTAATAATACTATTATGCACTTCAATAACAACAAAAATTTAAATATAATAGATTTGGAGACAGAAAAATGTCTGTATATATTGGTTGATGTAAATATAGCAGACCTTGCCTGTATTGATAGTTCTGTCTCATTAAATGTGAATGTTATTTTTTTTAAGTCGAATACAGTATGAATGTTTTGTTGTTTTTTTCTCAAAGATCACCTTTGGAGGCATACCTTTCTCTGGTAAGCCAAGTTCCAGCAGTAGAAAGAATTTCAAAGGTTGCATGGAAAGCATTAACTACAATGGCATCAACATAACTGATCTTGCAAGAAGGAAGAAGCTGGAGCCTTCAAATGTGGTAAGATCTTTGACCCCAGAAATATCGGTTCTTACAAAAACCACAGAACTTGCATTTTCTATGGACTATTGTATAACAACATCATAGCATTTTTTGTCACACTTATGTTGGGCTCAACAGTATAGAACTGACTTTAGAATTACCAATGTGTGGATTCTGGATGTACTCTAAAAATGAATACTGGATTTTGAGTTGAATTAGCTGGAAATAGATGGTGAGTTTTATTGGTAAAAGTAAACATGTAAAAATAATAATTGGTGAAGGTACAGAGCAAACTTAATTTTAATATTAATTCAGAGAGAGTCTGCCATAGATTTAATAGTTAATGTGCTGAAGTGAAAGAACTATGCATCTAGAGATAGATAATGGTGTTGTGTAAAAAAAAATTGTAGGGCCAGTTAAAAATATAAAATCATATTCCTCAGAATATTATGGTGGGATCAAAGAAGCTGAGAACAAATGTAGATTTTCAGATCTTTAAAAGGAAGGTACTTAGACCCTGGAATATAAAATTTAGTGTATACCAATATAAAATTCAGTATATCAAATTTGTGTGTACAAAATAGGGGGATTATAAGATAGAAGTAGTAGTTTTGCAATTTTTCTTTTAATTTTGTACATTCATGTCACTGTTTCCATAAGCATTAATTCATTATTATGTAAGCACAGTTCATGGGAATTTCAGTGGGATTTTGAGTTGAATAAAAAATAATAATCTGAGATAATCAAAACTATGCTGATACTAAATAATTAAAATTTATATATAAGTATGGGTGTAAAACCCAAGGTAATTTGCTCCAGAATATCAGTTTAATAATTGGCAACCAAATGACCATGATTCCCACTGAGACCAGTAATATAATAATAGCCATCTGAATAGGACATCCAGAAGAAGACAGAGGCATCACCTCCCCAGCTGATGCATCATTCATTAGGGGGAGAGAAGCAGCTTTTTGCTGTCTCCAGAGAGTCCATTCTGAAGCTCTCAGAGATGCACAGCCCATCCCCTGGTCAGCCCTTCACAGCAGGCTGCCTATCAATTTCATGATGGATTGTGCTTGTTACATCCAAACTTGATGACTAACTTCTGCACCTTGTTATGCATACACTCCTAGTAGACTCACGTCAAGGTATCCAATTGCTGAATTCAAGTCAGCCTACTACATGTGATAATTTGGGGCAGGCTAAAGCCCTGCTTTGAAATATGTAGAATTATAGCTTTGTCTACTGTCTTCCATGGATCCTTTATTCTGCATTTTCCTCAAAGAATGCCCTTCTGTTTTACAGGGAAACCTGAGTTTCTCCTGTGTGGAGCCCTACACGGTGCCGGTTTTTTTCAATGCCACCAGTTACCTGGAGGTGCCTGGACGGCTCCACCAGGACCTGTTTGTGGTCAGTTTCCAGTTCAGGACTTGGAACCCCAATGGCCTCCTGCTTTTCAGTCACTTTGCAGATAATTTGGGCAACGTGGAGATTGACCTCACTGAAAGCAAAGTTGGTGTTCACATCAATGTCACGCAGACCAAGATGAGCCAAATAGACATTTCCTCAGGTCAGTGAAATCTCCTGATGTTTGCTCCTGAAACTGCTGAGGCGAATTCCGCAGATAAAGTTGCATTGGTTTGGTTTGGTTTGGTTTGGTTTGGTTTGGTTGTTTCCACAGATAAAGTTGCATTTGTTTGGTTTTGTTTGGTTTGGTTTGGTTTGGTTTGGTAGGTGTTACATGTTGGTGGTTATATTTGGATCCAGTCTGAGATTCTTTCTTGGTTGCCCTGAGTGCTATTTGAATAAGGGAAACTTGGAACCTTACTGAGAAGGTGAGGGGTGGGCGAGGAGAAAAGTTGGTTGGACTGTCTTAGGGCACCAAAATCTTCTATTTCTTATAAATGCTAATTCCTATTTAATGGAGAAATTGATATTTCTTTAAGTGAATATTTTATCTTTAAAAACAAAGAATATTTATTTTACTAACATACTAGTACCTGGTATCTTTTGAATTCATGGTCATTCAGATATCTTTTACAATTAGTAATGGGATTATAATAATTTAATTATGACTTCAAAGGTCTATTCAATCGCCTGAATCAAAACTTCAAAGGATTTTGTTAAATTTGTGCAAATGTTCTGGGAAAAAAGCAAACAGGAGTGAGTACAACATGCATGTATCAACCGAGGAGGGTGCTTTTTAAACTTGACATCACAGTGGCATGATAAACTGACACTTAGGTAACACTGTTGTTGCCTGAACAGCCGTAGCAACCTTGGAATATTCTTTGAGTAATGTGGTACAAAGAAAGTTGAAATTGCAAAGTGAGGTATTTTAAACAAAGAAAAATTCGACATGTTATGGGAGTGATAAGCAGTAAAATGTTCACACAGTTTCACTAGATGTTTTTAGCAGTGGTTGTGTTTGTTTTGTAAAGCATTCCCTAGACGACAGAGAAAACTAATGTTTCTGAGCACCTTGGACAGATGTACAAAACACAGAGAGGAGGTTCATGACCGAGTGCTCAGCTGCATGACTGCAGGCCTGCAGGCTAGACTTTCCAGGTTCACTGGTGACGCCATATGCATACCCCTGACACTGTTCCTAACAGGTCATATTATTTGTGTTCAGCTCAATCCCCTCTGTGTGGTCAGCTCTTTGAGGGCAGTACCCAGGCCTGTTCTATCGTTGGCATGTAGAACAGCACTTATAACAGAAGAGGTGTCCTGGGGAATGCTTGTCAAGTTCAGCACAGTGGCCCTTTGATCCAGTGTTCACTAATAGGGTCTTTTGCAGCAGGATCTATGTCTTTTTTTTTTTGTAAATAGGCTTTGTGTTTCTGTATGGACTGTTGCTGAAAAGAATTCAAGGAAGACATAGTGACCATTCTGTAAGAGGTGTTTCTGAAATCAAAGGCTGGTGTGAACTACCTAGATGTTTACTTTTTCAGTTTTTGCTTTGTTAGTTGTGCTTTTTCCCCTGAATGTTCCAAGTCAAAATGATTGATTAACCATATTTTATCACTACTTCCCAGTACAAATTCACTTGGGGAGATTTAGTAAATAGAAAATATCTGGAGAGATCAGTATAGCACATAAAACAAATACACAAATAAATATTTACCACACTTGGAACACTCACTAAATCCTGTCATGATTCATGGCTCTTTTCTAGTGATGAACCACATAAAAATATGTAGCAAGGCCTTCCTCCTGGAGTGCTCTTAACAAATCCAACTTCCTGAGACTATTATAATGGAAAGAATAGGATCTTAAACATAGTGATCAACAAACAGTTACTAATTGAATTTGGTCTAATTTAGGACTCCAAGATACTCTCATCTAATTTAAACTGTGTTTATTAAAAAATAAAGAATAAAGAAATCCAACACTTAACTACTAATATATTTTAATAGATTTGCTTAAGTGTGATAAAATTGAACTTTAGAAATTTCTGTCAATTTAGCCAATTATCCATGCAAATTAAGGGAAACTGGTATGAAATCTAAATATTTCTATAGTCTCCCTGTTATATATTGTAATGAAAATACCTTAGTTTCTCAGATCACTGCTGTGTTTTTTTCCTATACATGTAGTAAAAACTGAGATCGCATCAGATATCATTGCTCAAGTTTGAGAAATTTTAGTAAGTAAATAGATACACATACATTTTTAAAAAGTTGAATCCTGTACTAGTTGAAATTGTGTTTATTAAAAAGCAAAGGAAAAAAGGGAATCCAATATGTTATAACTCCATTCATTCATCCTACGAATATATAGAGTGTGCATAGAACACAATTTTCATATGTATTTTAGTGCATCTTACCAAATTCAATTAAATGTAAAAGTAACTTAGTGTAAGTAGCAACAATGAAAAAATAATTTAGAGAAATAAGTTACCTTTCGATGTACTCTAATAATTAGGATGTTTTCTTTTTCTCTCCCATTAAAAAAATTGCCACTAAATGATTTCATGATCTAAAAACAAATTGTGATCACAGTTTGGAAAACACTAACCTACAGATTTGTCTCCTCAATTGAACTGTGGGAATTTTTTAAAGTTCTAGTGATGCCATTATAATAACCTGGTTATTATTTAACAGGAAAAGAACAAAGGGGAGACTAAATGATATAGACATACCATTTATACTTTGCCAGGCAGCTGCAGTTTAACACTCCCCAGGCCTATTCCCTGCAAATAAATGGGCAAAGGGACTGGGCAATAGATACGTGCCCAGTGAGGTCTGGGTGACATGGGAAGAGGCTTATCTGTCAGTCACACCTGGGAATAATCAGTGGCCAGAAGAGGCATGGCCACTGCAAGGACGTGAGATTGAGACAGTTAACTCCTGAACACAGAGAGCTCTCTCTCTCGGCTCTCCTGGCTCTTGTGCTTTTGGCCCTCTGGCTCTCTTGGGACTCCTGTTGCAGGGGTGCACTCCCCTGCGTTCACCCCCCTGTCTCATGGCCATGTGGGGCCCACACAGTGGGCGGTGATTGGCCTGATGCTACATCAGACTCAGCTCTACCATGGAATAGGAAGTCTGGGCACTGACCCTACTTTTGGCTCTACTGAATCCCAGCTGCACATTTTCCAAGCCTGGAATAAGGGACATGGAACTTTGCAAATCAAGAAATGTAACTGTATACAAATAAAAACTATGTATTCACCTGTATGAACCTTAAAAAATTCCTTTTCTGAAGATATCACAAGGACCCCACTCCCACTAGTGAGAGAGGAATTCCACCCACCCAATCCTCCAGCAACATTCGTTGCTCAGGGGGATTTACTGTATCATATTATATCGGAAAACTAAAGGTGCCTTTCAGGAACAAATTATGATACAGTGGGGCTTTGACTTACGAGTTTAATTCGTTCCGTGACGGAGCTTGTAACTCAAATTACTCGTATGTCAAATCAACAGTGAACGAGTGAGACACGTGATGCTGGGCTGATGTTGTGGCATTCACTGTGACATTCGCTGCGCCAACTAGCGGTGGGGTATCTGAAGCTGGCTCGTAACCCGAATTTTAGCTCGCAGCTCAAAGCAAAAAATCGGCCGAGAGATGGCTCATATCTTGAAAAACTCGTTAGTCGGGACACTCATAAGTCAAGGCCCCACTGTATTATAATAGTAGTAAGAAAGTAATCCACGTGTATTATTGTCTGATGTAGCCAAAAGGAAGGAAAAAAAAAGAGGGAAAAAACCCCTGAAATACCAGTAAGATTTTTTTTGTTTTTTTTTTTTTAATCATAAAATGCCTTAATTTTATGCCACTAAATCACAAATCGATGTTTAGAATAATACTCTAAAGTTGTGATCAGCTGAGAAGAATAAGGTCATAAAATGTGATTCAGCATTTATATAGTGGAAGGAAAGTTAATTCTATTAATGACTTTTCTCACCTATTTAAAAAAAAAATCAATTTCCATCCATGTAAACAAAGCCTTTCAGAAAAATCATTCAGCTTCTGCCCTGTTTCTAAATCAACCATTTGCTACTAGTAAGCTGAAGTATTCAAACCTCCTTGTTTTGTTCAGGTGGACATTGCTTCATTTTAGAATGACTTTTCTGCATCCCTACTGCACTGGACAGTTGTACTCAGCAAATATCACCTTTGTTTGTGATTCTACCTCCAAAGAGAATCTGTGTGTGTGTGTGTGTGTGTTTTGTTTGTTTATTTTTTGTTTGTTTGTTTTTTGTTTGTCAACCTTTGAGTACCATTTGGGTGTGTTAAGGGAAAGCAGCTTAGTCTCTGGGCTGTCCTAGTGAAAGAGCATAACGGGGTGCTTTGTAAACAACAGGCATTTGTTTCTCATAATTCCAGAGGCTGAAAGCCCAAGGTCATGGCAGTAGCATGGTCGAATTCTGGGGAAGGCCGTTCTCCAGGTTTCAGACTGGGGACTTGTTGCTGTATCCTCACCTGGTGGAAGGGGCTAGGGACCTCTGTGGTGTCTCCTTTGTAAGAGGCCACCCTCATGACCTAATAACCTCATGAAGGCCTCACCCTCTCCTACCATCACACTGGGCATTAGGATGTCAATCAAGTTGAACCTTAAATAACATAGGTTTAAGCTCTGCAGGTCCACGTATATGTGGATTTTTATCCAGTAAATACTGTGTGTCTTTTTCTCCTTGTGATTTTTAAAATACTATTTTCTTTTCTCTAGCTTACTTTATTATAAGAATACAGCATATAATACATAAACATACAAAATATGTGCTCATTGAATGTCTGCTATCAGTAAGGCTTCCAGTCCACATTAGGCTATTAACAGTTAAGTCTTTTGCGAAATCAAAGGTTATACGTATATGCATTGTTGACTGCATTGGGGGTTGGTGCCTCTAACCCATATGTTGTTCAAGGGCAAACTGTATATGAATTTGGGAAACATAAACATACAGACTATAGCACAAGGAATAGATGTTTTCTTGGCTTTTTGTGTAGCGAGGGAACTTGCTGGTAAATACTAGCAAGTTACCAGTTTGATCTCAGTAAATGCATTTCCCTGGGACTGCTTATGGTACTAAGCAATTAGACCAGTGATGGCAAACCTTCTGAGCTCAGCGTGTCAGCATTTTGAAAAACCCTAACTTTGGTGCCGTGTCACATATAGAAGTTTTTTTGATATTTGCAACCATAGTAAAACAAAGATTTATATTTTTGATATTTATTTTATATTTTTAAATGCCATTTAACAAAGAAAAATCAACCAAAAAAATGAGTTCGTGTGTCATAGGTTCGCCATCACTGAATTAGACTCTCTCTCCTCTTGGTTTTATGAACATTTGAAAATGTAGTTAGCACATTTTTATTTGAAGGAATTACTTCATTTCAACTTGCAAATTTCAGTGATAACTTGTTCCTTGAGGTTACTTTTTCATCACATAAGGAAAGAAAGGTCTAGATTGTAATACTATTTTTTAATGTTTTAACTATTTATTGAGAATGATTTTCAGCTCTGTGATTTTAAACTGTTGATATGCTTTAATAATTTCTTAAATCAAATTTCCACAACTCAAAATTAAATAGTGTTTATCTAGGCATTACTTTATATGCTTCAAGGGATTTGTTTTACAATGTCTTAGAGAAGTACTGGAGACTTTGTTTAATAATACATGTATTCTTTAAATCAAGTAAAACTATAATGATAAGAAGCCTTAAAAATGTCACTCCCCTTTAATCTGTTAACATTGAGTCATTCTGATTTTACAAAAACAAAGGAGTACACAGAATATTTATCATAATGTAGAAAACATAATAGTAATTGAAAACAAACCAAATATTTTAAACGAAGGGATGACTGAGCATTGCATCCTTATGTGGAATACCATTATGTCATGAGAAATCATATTTCTCAAATAAAATTCAATACCACTGGAAAATATAATATGGTAAATTAAAATTTGTACAAAAATATACATAGAATATGTCCCCAATATTATTAAAGTACTCAAATAGCTAAGAAATAGTTTAGAATTAAATAAAATCTGAATAATACTAATATTTATCATCTTTAGTTGTTGGGTTATTAGTCCATGACTAACTTCTTAGTACATTTTTCATAATATCAAAATGTATTACAATAAATATTTATTACTGTTTAGAAAAATGTGTACTATGAAATAATGAAGGATGAAATGACATTTCTGAAAAGCAAGCTTAACAATATTGTAAGTAGAAATTACATAGAGTAAGTTATATCAATTTAAAAATTCTAGTTTCATAGTTAATTAGAAACATTTACATAGTCAATTTTTAAAAAGTGTGTTCTTAAAAAATGAGCTCCAGCCTAATTTTATTAATGGTATTCATGTAACAAATGGAACATTTCATATTCAGATGCAGAAATTTGGGTTTGGACCTATGCGCTTTTATTTGAATATATGTATAACTAATTTTGAACAAATTGTATGCCTTCCATAAATTTTCAACCCATTTTTGCCTACTCAGATAGAAGGAGAGATAGAAAGTAAGATAGATAGATGAATTCACATATATAAAGGCATTTCCCTTTAAAACTATTGCTATCAAATAATAGCAGATTTTATTTTCTCTCTTAAAGATGAATCAATGAATACAAATCTCTTTATTTCCAAATAATTTTCATATATGTCTAAAAATAGTAGCCAAAAATTATTTTTTATATTTTCTTACTTTTGGACGCACTTTTAGGTATGTAAGATGCTCAAGAAAAACCCGGAAATCTATTTTAAGGTGCAGAAGATAAAACATGGCTCTGGATTCTTAGAAGACCATGGAGAGTGAGGAAGGTTGATTCACAGAGCACTGTGCTCATTTTAGGAATCTAGCTGTGTTCTAGGATGACATATCTCCTCTTATTTAGTAAAAGCTAAAACTGAGATGGATATAGATCTATATAGTTATAGATATAAACATAGATAACCTTGGACATTTCTACAGTGCAGTTTTCTTACTTTATTCTCCCAAATCACAGATAGACTTTCTGTGAGAGCCACATGGTGCCACTTAGAAAACATTTGGGTGAACAGTGTACTGCTCCTGGGTAGCTTCACCTAAGTGACTTTGTCTTATATCTCAACTCCTCAAGTGGCTATACTGTCATCATGAAGCTGAATGGAAACATACTTTTAATTATACTCTGTGCATGGTGGTGCCTTGTCACATTGCTGGAAGCATTATATTCCAACATGAAAGAAAAGAGAGACTAGGGATAGTTTTATGATATTACATATTGGCATCATTTCCCATAAAAAAGGGGGACATTTTAATTTATAGTTACACTTCAAGATACTATACCCACTCTAGTTTCTACAAGGTTTCTGGGCCTTTTAATTCTTTTCTTTTTAATTGATTATATATGGAGAGAAGAATAGAAAGAGAGAGAGAACATCTATAGGCTGCCTTCTGCATGGCCCCTACTGGGGATCAAGCCCACAACTTGTGTATATGCCCTGGCTGGGAATGAACCAGAGACCTCTGGGTTCGTGGGATGATGGTCAACCAACTGAGCCACTCTGGCCAGGGCATGTTATGGGCCTTTCTAAACATCCTATTCCCTTTTCAGGGAAGATGAATAAAATATGATTGTGTGTATGTATGTATAATAACTTTCTAAATGGCAAGGAAGAGGATAAAATTTAATAAACTTAGATGGATAAAATGGAGGTAAAAGCTCCCACTAGAGAATGCATCATGTTTTAAAAACTGTAGTTTACTATACAGAAAACTAGTTAAAGAGAAAAAATAATCAAACATCACCATTACCAACTAACTATGAGAATAAAAGTGAGTTATGTAAGACCAGAAAAGAACACAGCCGAGGAAACCCAAACTTAATACATGGATGTAGTTGCAGATGCTTCCAAAACAGAGATGGAAAGGCACAGGAGCAAATTAGCTTTGCTGAGAGGCTCATTGTTTCCTCTAAGTGTAAGGGCTGACATTCAGCTTCTGCCCTGTTTCTAAATCAACCATTTGCTACTAGTAAGCTGAAGTATTCAAACCTCCTTGTTTTGTTCAGGTGGACATTGCTTCATTTTAGAATGACTTTTCTGCATCCCTACTGCACTGGACAGTTGTACTCAGCAAATATCACCTTTGTTTGTGATTCTACCTCCAAAGAGAATCTGTGTGTGTGTGTGTGTGTGTATGTGTGTGTGTGTGTGTGTGTTTTGTTTGTTTATTTTTTGTTTGTTTGTTTTTTGTTTGTCAACCTTTGAGTACCATTTGGGTGTGTTAAGGGAAAGCAGCTTAGTCTCTGGGCTGTCCTAGTGAAAGAGCATAACGGGGTGCTTTGTAAACAACAGGCATTTGTTTCTCATAATTCCAGAGGCTGAAAGCCCAAGGTCATGGCAGTAGCATGGTCGAATTCTGGGGAAGGCCGTTCTCCAGGTTTCAGACTGGGTACTTGTTGCTGTATCCTCACCTGGTAGAAGGGGCTAGGGACCTCTGTGGTGCCTCCTTTGTAAGAGGCCACCCTCATGACCTAATAACCTCATGAAGGCCTCACCCTCTCCTACCATCACACTGGGCATTAGGATGTCAATCAAGTTGAACCTTAAATAACATAGGTTTAAGCTCTGCAGGTCCACGTATATGTGGATTTTTATCCAGTAAATACTGTGTGTCTTTTTCTCCTTGTGATTTTGAAAATACTATTTTCTTTTCTCTAGCTTACTTTATTATAAGAATACAGCATATAATACATAAACATACAAAATATGTGCTCATTGAATGTCTGCTATCAGTAAGGCTTCCAGTCCACATTAGGCTATTAACAGTTAAGTCTTTTGCGAAATCAAAGGTTATACGTATATGCATTGTTGACTGCATTGGGGGTTGGTGCCTCTAACCCATATGTTGTTCAAGGGCAAACTGTATATGAATTTGGGAAACATAAACATACAGACTATAGCACAAGGAATAGATGTTTTCTTGGCTTTTTGTGTAGCGAGGGAACTTGCTGGTAAATACTAGCAAGTTACCAGTTTGATCTCAGTAAATGCATTTCCCTGGGACTGCTTATGGTACTAAGCAATTAGACCAGTGATGGCAAACCTTCTGAGCTCAGCGTGTCAGCATTTTGAAAAACCCTAACTTAACTCTGGTGCCGTGTCACATATAGAAGTTTTTTGATATTTGCAACCATAGTAAAACAAAGATTTATATTTTGATATTTATTTTATATTTTTAAATGCCATTTAACAAAGAAAAATCAACCAAAAAAATGAGTTCGTGTGTCATAGGTTCGCCATCACTGAATTAGACTCTCTCTCCTCTTGGTTTTATGAACATTTGAAAATGTAGTTAGCACATTTTTATTTGAAGGAATTACTTCATTTCAACTTGCAAATTTCAGTGATAACTTGTTCCTTGAGGTTACTTTTTCATCACATAAGGAAAGAAAGGTCTAGATTGTAATACTATTTTTTAATGTTTTAACTATTTATTGAGAATGATTTTCAGCTCTGTGATTTTAAACTGTTGATATGCTTTAATAATTTATTAAATCAAATTTCCACAACTCAAAATTAAATAGTGTTTATCTAGGCATTGCTTTATATGCTTCAAGGGATTTGTTTTACAATGTCTTAGAGAAGTACTGGAGACTTTGTTTAATAATACATGTATTCTTTAAATCTAGTAAAACTATAATGATACGAAGCCTTAAAAATGTCACTCCCCTTTAATCTGTTAACATTGAGTCATTCTGATTTTACAAAAACAAAGGAGTACACAGAATATTTATCATAATGTAGAAAACATAATAGTAATTGAAAACAAACCAAATATTTTAAACGAAGGGATGACTGAGCATTGCATCCTTATGTGGAATACCATTATGTCATGAGAAATCATATTTCTCACATAAAATTCAATACCACTGGAAAATATAATATGGTAAATTAAAATTTGTACAAAAATATACGTAGAATATGTCCCCAATATTATTAAAGTACTCAAATAGCTAAGAAAGAGTTTAGAATTAAATAAAATCTGAATAATACTAATATTTATCATCTTTAGTTGTTGGGTTATTAGTCCATGACTAACTTCTTAGTACATTTTTCATAATATCAAAATGTATTACAATAAATATTTATTACTGTTTAGAAAAATGTGTACTATGAAATAATGAAGGATGAAATGACATTTCTGAAAAGCAAGCTTAACAATATTGTAAGTAGAAATTACATAGAGTAAGTTATATCAATTTAAAAATTCTAGTTTCATAGTTAATTAGAAACATTTACATAGTCAATTTTTAAAAAGTGTGTTCTTAAAAAATGAGCTCCAGCCTAATTTTATTAATGGTATTCATGTAACAAATGGAACATTTCATATTCAGATGCAGAAATTTGGGTTTGGACCTATGCGCTTTTATTTGAATATATGTATAACTAATTTTGAACAAATTGTATGCCTTCCATAAATTTTCAACCCATTTTTGCCTACTCAGATAGAAGGAGAGATAGAAAGTAAGATAGATAGATGAATTCACATATATAAAGGCATTTCCCTTTAAAACTATTGCTATCAAATAATAGCAGATTTTATTTTCTCTCTTAAAGATGAATCAATGAATACAAATCTCTTTATTTCCAAATAATTTTCATATATGTCTAAAAATAGTAGCCAAAAATTATTTTTTATATTTTCTTACTTTTGGACGCACTTTTAGGTATGTAAGATGCTCAAGAAAAACCCGGAAATCTATTTTAAGGTGCAGAAGATAAAACATGGCTCTGGATTCTTAGAAGACCATGGAGAGTGAGGAAGGTTGATTCACAGAGCACTGTGCTCATTTTAGGAATCTAGCTGTGTTCTAGGATGACATATCTCCTCTTATTTAGTAAAAGCTAAAACTGAGATGGATATAGATCTATATAGTTATAGATATAAACATAGATAACCTTGGACATTTCTACAGTGCAGTTTTCTTACTTTATTCTCCCAAATCACAGATAGACTTTCTGTGAGAGCCACATGGTGCCACTTAGAAAGCATTTGGGTGAACAGTGTACTGCTCCTGGGTAGCTTCACCTAAGTGACTTTGTCTTATATCTCAACTCCTCAAGTGGCTATACTGTCATCATGAAGCTGAATGGAAACATACTTTTAATTATACTCTGTGCATGGTGGTGCCTTGTCACATTGCTGGAAGCATTATATTCCAACATGAAAGAAAAGAGAGACTAGGGATAGTTTTATGATATTACATATTGGCATCATTTCCCATAAAAAAGGGGGACATTTTAATTTATAGTTACACTTCAAGATACTATACCCACTCTAGTTTCTACAAGGTTTCTGGGCCTTTTAATTCTTTTCTTTTTAATTGATTATATATGGAGAGAAGAATAGAAAGAGAGAGAGAACATCTATAGGTTGCCTTCTGCATGGCCCCTATTGGGGATCGAGCCCACAACTTGTGTATATGCCCTGGCTGGGAATGAACCAGAGACCTCTGGGTTCGTGGGATGATGGTCAACCAACTGAGCCACTCTGGCCAGGGCATGTTATGGGCCTTTCTAAACATCCTATTCCCTTTTCAGGGAAGATGAATAAAATATGATTGTGTGTATGTATGTATAATAACTTTAAATGGCAAGGAAGAGGATAAAATTTAATAAACTTAGATGGATAAAATGGAGGTAAAAGCTCCCACTAGAGAATGCATCATGTTTTAAAAACTGTAGTTTACTATACAGAAAACTAGTTAAAGAGAAAAAATAATCAAACATCACCATTACCAACTAACTATGAGAATAAAAGTGAGTTATGTAAGACCAGAAAAGAACACAGCCGAGGAAACCCAAACTTAATACATGGATGTAGTTGCAGATGCTTCCAAAACAGAGATGGAAAGGCACAGGAGCAAATTAGCTTTGCTGAGAGGCTCATTGTTTCCTCTAAGTGTAAGGGCTGACCCAGAGGATATTGTCCTAAGTGTAATAAATCAGTCAGAGAAAGACAAATGCATAGGATTTCACCTACATGTGGAACCTTAAGAACAATATAAACAAACAAACAGAAGTCGACTCATAGATACAGAGAACAGTCTGACAGCTGTCAGAGAGGAATGGGGTTGGGGAGCTGGATTAAAAAGTGAAGGGATCAAGAAGTACAAATTGTCTTTAGAAAACAGTCACAGGGGGAGAGACCAAGATGGCGGCATAGGTAAACACTGGAGATTGCTGCCGCAAACAACCACTTCAAAAATACA
>NW_005356173.1:3075772-3096309 GCF_000412655.1 Myotis brandtii
TGGGGGTGACCAGGCCGACAGGGGGGGGCAGTTAGGGGTGATCAGGCTAGCACACAGAGGCAGTGAGGGGCGATCAGGTTGGCATGGAGGGGCAGTTAGGGGAGACCTAGGCAGGCAGGCAGTTGAGCGATTAGGAGCCAGCGGCCCTGGATTGTAAGAGGGATGTCCAACTGCTGGTTTAGGCCCGATCCCAGGGATCAGGCCTATACTGGCAGTCGGACATCCCCCAAGGGGTCCCGGATTGGAGAGAGTGCAGTCTGGGCTGAGGGGACCCCCCCTAACTATGAGTAGGGCCAAATGGGTACTGGAAATATTGTGGAGAACAAGTATATGATTATCTAACCACCATGCTGTGCACCTGAAACTAATACAAATAATACTGAATGTAAATTGTTGTTGACATTTTTAAAAATAAAATAAATAAAAATTTTAAAAGGGCGGTAATTTCTCTGATGGGTAAGTGGTAAATATAAGCATTGTAGATTTATATAGTAGAGAGATAACTCACCCGTATTATTAAGGGCCCTCCATAGAAATGTAACCAATACGATGTGTATAGAAACAAGGAGATCTGTTACAGGGAACAGGCCCGCACAGTCCCGGAGACTGAGAGGGCCCAGGATCTGCAGTTGGCAAGTGGACACCCAGGAGAGCCTACGGTTTCACTCCAAGACCAAAGGCCTGAGAGCCAGGAGAGAGGATGGTGTAAGATCCAGTCTGAAAGCCAGCAGGCTTGAGATTGATGAGCTTATATTTTAGGTCAAATCTGAAGGCAGGAGACATCAGTGTCCAGGCTTCCAAGACAGGTGGAGAGGGGGAACTCTAGAGATCCACAGAGATCAATCTGTTTTATTAAACACACTGATTGGAATAGTAATCTCATCCAGAAACACCCTCTCAGACATGCCCAGAATAATGTTTAACCAAACATCTGGGCATTCTTTGACCCAGTCAAGTTGACACATAACATTAACCATCTCATTAACTTTAGATATTTTTGCCATTTTGTTTTGTAATTTTGTTGTAAGTAGTTAATAAAATTTTTAAAAATAGTGGTGCAACAGAGAATCAGAGATTGGTTGCCTTCATAATCAGAAAGAATACAGGATTATTGGATTAGAAGCTCTCCCCCCCTTCCCCCGTTAATCTTATGGATAAGAATTATCTGGGGCAATGAACTGGACCAGGAAATTTGGACTGTAAGATAGTGCAATGAACTATCATCTACTTTTTTTCTTTGATGATTTTTAAGCAATTTGAGCTATCCCATGCATGAAGAATCTAGGTACATTGGGTTATTTGTTGCTTTGTTATAATATGTTGTGGAGATGAGCCTCTTTGCAGGAGGGAGCCTGCAGATTCTAGTAGAGTTACTGGGAACCTCAGAAATTAACCTGAGATCAACTTAAAGAATGACTCCTCTAGGTACCCTCTGAGATGTCTACTACATATGTGTCACAGTGTCTTTCCTTTATTCATAAAAGCTCTCAACTAGATAAATTTGGAGGAATCACACAATACTGCTCAGAAAGTATGTACCTTTACTTGGTAACATTGTATCAGAAAGTAATTAAGTGTATGAACCAATCTTTTATCATAACTCAACTTTATGTTTTATTGAAGCCTTTCTAACCCGAGCACAGACCCTACTTCTGATAACCGAATTCCTACAGTTTTTCCTGAGTCCTTTCTTCTCTGCAGCCACTGCCTTTGCCCTCTTACACCCTATGATCTAATTTTTACAAGTAAAGCTCTGCCTAGATCTTGGTTGTAGTATTCATAACCATGTGACTAGTGTGTGAGGGTTTCTGAAAGATGTTGATAACCTGCCAGTTTTTCTTCCAGTCTTGCTTCCGGTCTATTTTGGATCCGTTCAGAGGTTGAAACCCTACTGTTGAACCTGCGGCCAGAGGCTGGGATTTTGCTACCCCTGGACATATCGCTCACCTTGATTTCCCAGATCTCTGCTGTTTTAGTTTAAACCCTGAAATGGCTGACTCCAGTCTAGGCTGCAGCCTCTTAATGCTTACAAATAATTGCCTTGTGTCCTTTGGCACAACTTGAAATGCCTCTGTCAATCCTTGTGCAGATCTATGCCAAATCTCAACCTCACTTTGTCTTCTCTCTCAACAAAGTGCTGTTGCTTCTAGGTGTACAGATAAAACATAGTTAACTGGGGAGAGGGGGCAAGGAGAGAATTACAAGCAGGGAAGGAGTACAGTGCACACAATTCCATGAGCTTTCATTTTGGCATGTTTGGTCAATTCACATCATGGCCAAGAGTCTGGCAGAGAGGAGCCTGAATATTTAACATTCTGCATTGTTATGGGGCAGGAGTCAGGAAAGCTGCCTTGTTAGGAAAGGGAGGCCCCTGGAGCCCAGCAGCTGATGCCAACCTGCTCCTGTGTGGTGCTGACTCATCTGCTAATCCAGCTCTCTCCTAAGGAACTAAAAGGTTGGAGGAAATGAGATGTTTCTCATCTGGTCCAGAGAGAGTGACGATGACTATAATGGTAATGAACCGCTATTAAATGCTTTCACCATGACTGTCACTGTGCTAAATCCTTTACATTAATTGTCTTTCTTAAGGCTTCAGTGACCTTGTGAGTTAGGTATGAAACCTTCTTGCTCACTCATTTATATCAATGCTAAAATCATTCTTCTAGCGACCCAAGTACAAAACTTAGAGAGAATCAAATTTTATTCTCTATCTTGGTCTGGTTCATATGAAAATTTAGCAAGTACCACCAGTTCTTGTGAAGTACCTCATCCATCCATCATTTCTTTATTCCAGTGGGAAAAAGAATCATCACTTGAAAAAGATAATCAAGACCACCTTAATTGTCAAAAAGAAATTTTTTTCCCCCCATCATTGCTCTGTTATTATGATACTAGTAATAAGCAGAGACTCTGGAGTCAGATTCCCCAATGGCTAACGCTGACTGAGGCCTTTCTCTGTTCCAGTCCCTGTTTAAATGAAGCTAATGTTCACAAATGTATGAAGTCATTTAATTCAATAATTCCTCAGGATCAAGGCCATTATCCTCAGTATTGTATAGATGAAGAAACAGAGGCATAGAGATAGAATACCTCGCCCAGCTTTTTCCAGCTACGAAATCACAGAGCTTGAAAAGGAATTCAGAACATCTGAATCTAAAGTCAGTCCTCAGGGCCACTCTACTGTATTGCCTCTCACATTCATTCAACACATTGGCTTCCATTCTCAGAGGATCGGGCATCATTGGATATGACACATCTGAAACATTTGTCAAATGCACCCAACACCAGTGATGTTCTCATGTGTCATTGGGATTCACCAAGGAGCCTTTCAAATAATCTCCCTTTTGTTTCTCATTTCTCTCTCACATTATCCAAATTTTTATTTCTAAAATACAAGGGAAATATTCGGATTTTCCCCCATTACCTAAAACAAGACCAAATCTCTTGGCCTGCCATACAAGAGCATGCACACACTGAGCCCAACGGGAGTAGTTGGCCTTCGTTTTTCTTGCTTTACCCCAGGGACTCCGACTACTTTCCACTAACTGCCAAGATTCCCTTCCTTTGTATGCTACCCTATTAAACTCCTGCTCACCCAACAAGACCCAGTTTTAGTATCGTTTAGTGTCAATTTAGTGTCATTTCCTGTTTTTCAAACCCCAGAGGTCAATACACCATCCTTTAGTACTCATATCTTGAGTAATAATCATTTTTTTTGCTCCATCTTAAATTGTGAATCCATTATCACAACTCACTTGTCTCTGTGCCCCTAAAGCTCACTAAGACACTTGGCAGACTACAGTGACCAATATTTCCAGCACTGGTATTTTTGTTGGTCTGCACTGGGACATTGTAGAGTTTGCTTTCTCTTCTCTACACCTCCTGCCTCTCTCCACAAGCCCACTCCACAAATTCTCTCCTGATTAAAATTCCAAAATGACTGTTTCCATTGTGTTATATTCTGATTGAAAAGTTTTCCATGAAGCCCAGTTTTTTTTTTTAAGACTCACCTGGCTTCCCCCAAAAGCCTGAACACTCATCTCATGGTGACCTCAATTCTAAAATTTAAAAGCATGTGTACTGTTTGTACTTGTTTGACATTGTCTTATATTGTTCAGACATTTGCCTCCTCTGGATGAAAATACTTAATCTCCTTAAGCGCTTTGAGGACAATAATACTGTTCTTATTTCTGCCTGTCTACCTCTGTCTGAGCCTGGTGCACTGTGGCATGTTTCCAAATATCCACCTGATTGATTTTTTCTAATGAACTGATGCCAAGATGTTATAGACTGTAACTTTATAATTCCGTTGTCTTCATCCCTTTATATGAACCAAATTCATTGTGAAATGAGAGCAGCAAGTATCTCGGAGGAAATAATTGCTTAACTGTAGGAGGCTAATATGTGTGAAATTGATCAAGACCTGAATTTTGATGTGATGCTTTTATAGCAAAAGGACTTGTTTTTTAAGTTGTTGAAGCCTAGAGCTGTACTGGATAAACTATTATATGAATAAAATTAAAGCGCATATACATTTGCCGAAAAATGTATTCTCAGGAGCATGGCATGAAGTAAAACCTTGAAATTAGTCCTATTCCCTTTCTATGTTTCCCCCACAGAATACAAAAAAGAAATGTGCATGATTAAAATTAATTTTACCTTTAATTCTCTTCTTCAGGCTTGGGAAAGCATTCGACATGATAACTCCAGGGAAAAATAAGGGAATCCATTTTTCCCCCTACCTTCTACTTAAGGCCCCTAGTCGCCAGTCAGTTCTATACTTACCTAAAACAGACTTTCCATTAGCTGAAGGAGCTTCATCTGATTTGCTTTATCAAGGGGGACTTTATCAAGGGGGATGGTGTCTTGTTGTCTCTGACTTCTTCTCACTTCACCTAAGACCATAGAGCACATATGTGCGGAAGTTCCCGCACACTTTATTCAGCTGTGATGGGAAGAAAAGAGCTGATGTGCTCTATCCCTTACTATGCCATGATATACAGGAACATGTGAATTTTGATCATGCATGTAGATCCATCCGCAGGTGAGCTTCTTCCAAAGAGCTATGTATGCTATTTCACACAAAATAATCAGTGCCTTGGGCATGCGTAGCAAATGGTCTGTTTGTAAAAAGCTTGATGAGGGAAATGAAACCCTTGATAGTCTCTATAAGAAATATTTCCCTTAGGAAGCTGAAAGAAAAAGAGGGTGCTCTATATCTTTACATATCGTTTGCCTGCCTGGAGCAGTGCTGTAATACGCAGTGCAGTTTACCACATAGCACAGTCAGTGGGCATCACTATGGAAAAAACACACACACACACACAGCAAGCAACTAAAGAACGTGAGCTCCATTGCAGCAATGAACGAATCTGTAGCAATGAATGCAGCTGACAGTTGCGTGACTCTGTAGGAGGGTGTAGGTGTGTACACATACCTTTCAAATGCCTTCAATATTTAATAAAGTAAAAACCTTAAAATTCAATAACTCTGTTTCTAGTACTATACTGCAAGTACTATACTGTCATTTGCCATGGTTGAATAATGTAGAGTAGAAAAGATTGAACCGGTAAGATAATGTGATGTAAACAAAGAAGAATTAGAGCTTATCCTGAACTTCTGTAAAATGCTTAGATTTTTAATACTTCCTTCTCTCAAACATTTGAGCATTACTAGAAAGCAACAACAACAAAAATAAGATGAATTGACTGCATAAAAGAAGCCACACGCCTGAGTCTGCAGGAGCTGAGCAGGCTGCTTAGGAAGGGATATGTGGGCATCACTTCTTCGTAAGATAGCCAGGAGCTGGAGCCAACTCAGTGGCACATGATCCACACAAAGGGAAATAACAGTTCCCCCAACTGCCACCAAGCAGGGATGTATTGGCCCAAAATGCCACTAGTGCCCAGATCGAGAGCTCTGTTTTAAAGAACGTTCTTTGTCACACTCCAAACATGGTGTGCCGTGAAGAGAGGGCCCCGCTTCCTCCCCTCTGCGGACTCCCATTTTCTCCTGTGCTAAATAACAAGCTTAGATAAACTGACTCCTGAGGTCCCTGTTAGATGCACTTATGGTTTTTCTTTTATTTATCAATTTGCTCTACGGCTTCCTCCTCTGCTTTTCCCTTCCCAGTATGTATTTGCTTTGAAAAAAAACCTCACCTCCTCCCTTTTATTTCAGTGGTGCTTTCTCTCTGAAATGTTTACACTTCCAAACAATGAGGAGACACTGCTGATCTAGCTCTAGTCAGTGAGCGACTTCTCCAGGAAACACTCTTCTGGACTACCCTATACCAGGCTTTATTGTTTTTCTGTTTTATACAAATTCCAAACTCCATTTTCCTAAATATCTGAACCCTGTGGTGTTTTGTGCCACTATAACTTGTGGCTGCCATTTTATCCTGACAGGCACACACATAGGTTAAGTTTCTTTGGGAGGTTGGCATTAGGCAGCAGGTAATTATCTAAAGGATAAAAATAATTGGTTGTCCATGTTAGATTCAAGAGTTATAAAAATTTAATGAACTATATTAATGGTGAGAGGAAGATAGATTTTTGGAGTGGAAAAGAGACCTAACTGCCATGTTATTAGCTTTCAGATTATGTTTGGTAGAGGTCTAAGTTGAGAGACAAGGAGGCTGTGACTGAGCCCCGATCTGACAAGAAAGGCATGAGCACTGGACACCTGTGTCCGGCCACAGTTGGGCTTCTGAATGGAGTGGGGATCTTCTCTGAGTAGTCAGCTTAGAAGTTTCTTCTCCTCAGGTGCCCTTCTTGCTTCTACCAGCTCCCAAGGTGCAATGGTGACAGCTGACATGCCACTCCTTTCGACAGAAGCCAACCTCCCCTTTACTGCCTGTACCTCCCTTTCCTACCCTTTATTACCCTGGGTTTTGATCTCCAACAAAAAGCTCACACCCCATTTTGTGAGAATCATAAAATAGAGAAATCATAAAGAGAAGAAAAGTCACAGTTCTCCATAATATTCCTCTCACCTATATGACTTTAGTGTTATCTGCAGGTTGAAAATTTGCACACACATGTATAGACACTCTCACACATGTATGTACACACAGGCCTTTCTTTCCTGAAACATTCATTGTTAAACGTTGGGTACCTAGAATGTGCTAAGCATTAAGGTTATACAGAATGCCCTCATTGTACTAATGCTATAATGAGAGATGAGAAATATTAAATAAATACATAAACATTTATAGACTATAATTAAAACTATAAAGGAAATAAGAAAAACTACTGTATGTAATGAGTAAAGAGTATTAAATTTAGACTCAGATAGAAATGATAAATAAAAGGGTCAAGCTAGGATAGCAAAATTCTAAAGTACAAAGACCCTACAAATTGAAAGTCCTTGTATTCAAGGAATATAAAATAAAAAGGGGGCAAGAAAAAAAGAACTGAATTTGTACAGGTAAGTAGAATCCTGATCATGGGAGGTGTCATAAGCTATTGTAATAAGGTAAGATTGAAACTTATTAAAATTTTCTTCTCAGGTAGTGCCATGATCTGATTTTTAAATGATGTCTCTGGCTACTATGCGGATAACAGATATATGGATAGATGGATCCATGGATGGATAGATGAATGGAAGGAATGATATAGCAGATAATAGATTAGAGAATGGGATTATAGACAAACAACAGTGGGGAAAATGAGACAAGTCAGAATCTGTTGAGTAATCCAGACATAAGATAGTGGTAGTTTTAAATAAGATGACAGAAGTGGAGATGAAGAGGAGTTACACATTTTGCCAAAAAATTAAAAGGTTAGTACCAACAAACCTTGGCAATAGATTCTATGTGATTGTGAAACAAAGGTAGGAATCATGACTGGACTGCAGGTTCCTGATTTGATTAACTGAATACATAGTGTCTAACTAGATACATCAGTCCCTTTGGCTGATGTGGAAAAGAATGGGAAGAAGAGTTTGGAGAAAGTCCAATTCTTCTTTGGACATGCTGCATTTTACCCGCCTTGTAGAAATTACATGGACAAGCGAAGCTGTCAGTTAGGGATATGATCTGGAGCTCAGAGAGGTCAGGGCTGGAGTTAGACATTTGGGTGTCATCAGCATATGGTATTGGAAGTCAAGAGACTGAATTACTTTAATGAATAAGAAAAGATAGAGAAAAGAGTCCCAAAACAAGCTTCAAGGATGTTCATCTTTTCAGAATTAAGAGAGGAGGAAAAGCCCACAAGAGGATAGAGAAGGAATATACAATTAGATAAGAAAAAAAATCTAAGATAGTATGATATCCTGGAATCTCGTGAGGAGACTTCCTCAAAGTTTAACTACTGTTAAAATAAAGGAAACAAAATACACCTAAGTTGTCAACTATGTAATAAATGAATACTTAGAACTTTTCTGAGTGCAAGGTAGAAATTAATATGGTATGAGAATTATACTCCAACCGCTCCTGCTTAATGATTTTGTGAAAGACCAAAATAGGACAGATGTTATCTCTACTGGATAGAGTAAACCCAAGCCATTGCTATTTGAAATAGGAAAATATTATCTTACTAGAGGCCCAGTGCACAAAATTTATGCACTCAGGGGGGCGGGGCAGGTCCCTCAGCCTGTCCTGCACCCTCTCACAGTCTGGGAGCCCTCAGGGGATGTTCGACTGACGGCTTAGGCCCGCTCCTCAGCCATCAGTCGGACCTCCTTAGTGTTCCCGCAGAGGTGGGAGAGGCTCCTGCCACCACTGCTGTGCTTGCCAGCCGTGAGCCCCGCTCCTGTGTTGAGTGTCTGCCCCTGGTGGTCAGTGCACATAATAGCAACTGGTGGTTCCACCGAAACCAGCTCTCTGACATCCCCCGAGGGGTCCCAGATTGCAAGAGAGCTCAGTCCAGGCAGAGGGACCCCACTGGTGGATGATTGGGGCCAGGGAGGAACGTGGGAGGTTGGCCAGCAGGGGAGGGACCGTGGGTGATCTCCAAGGCATGTCTGGCCCACCTCACTCAGTCCCAATTGTCAGGAGCCCAGCAGCAAGCTAACTTACTGGTCGGAGCGTCTGCCCCCTGGTGATCAGTGCATGTCATAGCAAGCAGTTGAGTGGCCTTAGAACAGCCGTGGATAAACTACGGCCCGAGGGCCAGATCCGGCTTGTTTGAAATGAATAAAACTAAAAAAAAAAAAAACCGTACCCTTTTACGTAATGATGTTTACTTTGAATTTATATTAGTTCACACAAACACTCCATCCATGCTTTTGTCCCGGCCCTCCGGTCCAGTTTAAGAACCCATTGTGGCCCTCGAGTCAAAAAGTTTGCCCACCCCTGCCTTAGAATATCATTAGCATATTATGCTTTGATTGGTTGAACGGCCAAATGGATGACCAGACACTTAGCATATTAGGCTTTTATTATATAGGATATTTATGATTATCAATGTTGACTTCCTATCTATGCCCTGTTCAACCTACTCCTCCTCACCTTAATGACAAGTCAATACATTTATTCAGGAAGGTGTAAGTTAAAAAAAAAAAAAGAATAATTAGAGAGATTGGATCCTAAGGAAAATAAATTGAAAATATTTGAAATGAACATTGAAAGAGATTGGGAGAGAAGGCTAAACCATGGAAGGAGCCCAAAGTGCTGTAAAAGAAATAAAAATTCAACCAAGACAATCTTGTTTCATGAAAAACAACTAGAGCCTCGCCAGTGTATCTCAGTGGTTGAGCATCAAGCCAGGCACCAAGAGGTCATTGGTTCAGTTCGAATTCCAGGTCAGGGCACTGCCAGGGGTGTACAGGAGGCAGCTGATTGATGTTGTTTCTCATTAATGTTTCTCTCTCTCTCTCTCTCTCTCTCTCTCTCTCTCTCTCTCCCTTTCTCTCTTTCTCTAATCAATAAAATCATATTTTAAAAAAAAACAACATCAGAAAAGAAACTAGAAAAAAGCAGAACTAACACCTAAGGAGCTCTCTGTGACAAATATTAAATGCTTGATTTACATGTACCTCACATAATTGTAACAACAAATTATGAAATGGGTAGTTAACCTTATATAAGGATAGAGCCAAAACCTATAAAGATTATACCAATAATCTAAGTTCTAAAGTAGCAGAGTTGGTACTTGAAATACATTTGGCTCTTTTCCCAAACTCTCAAATTTCCTAGTACCTCATGCTAGTAAAAAAATAATAAAGAGGTGGCAGATGTTCCAAAAGCAAGGGAAATGTTGAGATATCAGGCAAATCCAAGGATAAATAAGAGGGCACTGGTGTAATGAAAATGGTGAATAGGCACATTGTTCCTATTTTGTAAGGTTAGGCAGCAAGAAAAAAATGTGAGAAATAAGCAGATAAAACAATAATTAAATTAACATGTATCTAGCAACCAGCTGTTGAATAGTAACACAAAGCCAAATATAACTAAATACGTACTTTCAAGTAATCCTTGAAATAACTTCCCTTATATATGATAATGCAAATGTTTGCATCTAGTTTGGGTATTTCAGGCAAAAGTCTATTTTAGTGGCTTAAGTTTAATACTTCCATTCTTCACTTTCACCTGCAAAATCTAATTGTTTTGTTTCTTCACCAATAATTTTCTAAAAAGCATTTTCTAACGGGTAAAAAAAGGGGGGCACATACAAAACAACTTACATTGAGTGTGTATTTGTCAGTCTGTTTTGCTTGCCAAATCCAAAAGACGATGGTTCCTTTCAGGAATGCTTTTTTTTCTTTTTCTTAATGTGTTACTCCAATATGTTTCTCCTGCTGTTCAATGGTTGCTACAAGGGCACAGAGCTAGAAAGAGCAGCCGGGTCTTTCTTTGGCTTCCATGTACTAATTTGGAAATGGAACTGTCTTTGGGAAGCCTTGCTTGCTAGTTTTGAATTTTGGATGTACTTATGCATCCAAATTCTTTTCCCTGATGCAGCCATGAAAAAGCTGTGTTAACCTGAACTTTGCCAATGTGAAATGGTAGGAAGCATCATGGCTTATGCCCTCAAATGCGCACCATTTAATGCTTGAATTTAATACTCATGACAATGTTGAAGTTGCCTGTGCCAAGCATAAACAGTTTGTAGTAAAGATACACAGTTTTGTATATAGGACATTAACTGTCTTTCAGGAAAGTAGATATTAATCTAGGCACATTTAAACAATTTTATGATCAGAAAAGCATGTACCAATTCATTGGTTCTGTTCTCTGCCTCCACTTGTCTAAATACCTAAGTTGTATTGAGCAGTTAGTTACATCCTAAGATGTAAGGGGTGGTAGGTTGTTGTGGTTAAGAACTTGGAGTCTAGACTCTGAATGCCTGGGTTCTGATGTATCATATGTTCAGTTTCTATCCACTACTTAATCTCTCTTTGTCACAGGTTCTTCATTTGAAAGATAGTATGATAAAGATAATAATAGCTTCTACCTCTTACTCTGCCATGAAAATTAAATGCAAAATTGTTAAAATTAAATGCAAAGATATGAGTCTCTGGCTCATATGAATTTGAGGCTGTGATGTTGTTTTATGTTATTGTAACTGATCTTATTTGTATGGAAACACATAAAGATGGAATCAGTATCTCCAATAATTCATAATATAGTTGAAGAGATAAAAAAGTAAATAAATGGACATTTTACTTATATGACTTTGAAAAGAAAATCAGATTAATTAATGGTAGAAAACACACACTATTTTATAATGCTTTATTTTTAGATAAATAGATACTATAAATATTGTGTTCAAATTATAAGAAGTACAGTTCTATAAAATTAAAATCAAAAGAAATGATACAGATCAGATTGTACCACTGTCTTATTAAAAAAAAGGAGGGGACTGCCCAATCAGTGTGGCTCAGTAATTGAGTGTTGACCTATGAACCAGAAAATCATGGTTAGATACCTGGGTTGAGTGTTGACCTATGAACCAGAAAGTCATGGTTAGATGCCAGTCAGAGCACATGCCTGGGTTGTGGGCTTGATCCTCAGTAGGGGGCATGTAAGAGGCAGCTGATCAATGATTCTCTCTAATCATCTAATCATTGATGTTTCTCTTTCTCTCTTCCTCTTCCTTCCTCTCTAAAATGAATTATCTATATATATAAAAGACTAATATGCAAATTGTCCCTGTGGGAGTTTGACCAGGAGACCAATTGCTCACTATGATGTGCACTGACCACCAGGGGGTGGTACAGAACAAAGGAAGGCCCCAGCTGGCAGCCAGAAGGCCCCAATGGGCCCTGATCATTGGCCAGGCCTAGGGACCCTTATATATATACATATAATTAAATGAGGGGACTAAGACTCAGATGTAAGAGATCAGCCTGGGGTTACACAGCTATGTCATAACATGATCCAGATCAGAGTGCCTTCTTAGGTATACTTCTGGGCTTTGTCCATTGGTCTATGCTGGTTTTACAAATCGAGAACAGATCACATTGGATTAACAGGGATCAGGGATAAATAGATAGGATTTAGTAGAGTTCTGGAGTAGTTTATCAGAGTTCTGGAGTACTTTTACAATCCCATTGAGTGAGGGAAGAGCTGCAGTAGATAGGGACACTACTGTCTCCTCCATAAAACAGTAGGAAGCCTTCTGGGGAAAGCAAAGACATGTCAGGGGGTACTGTTTCCTATGATTTTATATTCATTTTACAAATATTTATTGAATATCTACTACATGCCAACTTTACTGCATTCTACACGCCTGATAGAAATCAAGGAACAAAACAAAGATTTATGAGTTTTGAAGCTTAAACTGTGGTTGCAGACAACAAATAACAATTATAATATATAAATAAACATACAGAAATTGCATAGTATATTAGAGCGTAAATGAACATGTTATGTCAAAGGAAGAGGAAGAGAGATGCAGAATGCAGTGGGTAGGCACATAATAGTGTAAAATAGGTTAGCATGAGCCTAACAGTAAAGGTGATGGAAGACCTTCACACAGGTGAGGGCGCTATCCAGTGGACATCTTGGGAAAGAGCATTCCAGGCAGAAAGGGAAGGCAAAGCAATAGCTCAAAGAGGGGAGCATGCCTAGACTGTGCGAAGCAAGGAGGTCAGTATTTCTAGAGAAAAGAGTAAATGAACTCGCCAAGAAAATATGGTGTCAGAAAGAGGGAAAGAACTTGTTTCAAGGAGAAGGTAGTAATCTCCCAGGTAAGCTGCTGCTGGGAAGAATAGTGAAAGAGGGAAGGTAAGGGCCCACCACATGACCTGTTGTCCACTTCAGACCCCTCTGAGTGAAATAGGCAGCAACTGAAGAGTTGCCATCCCTTTCACATTGTCAATGGTCACTCTGAGAGCTGTGTTACACAGTAGACTGTAGAGTCCAGGTGCTGAAATAGAGAAGGTGTTAAAATTCAGGTGAGGCTAGACTGTGTGGTAATAGAAGCGCCATGTGGAGAAGCACTTGGATTCTAGATATAACTTGAAGTTGCTTACCTGACTGGATATGATGTGTAGGAGAAAGAGAATAGCCGAGGGTAACTCTCCAAGAAAATAGGGTGTCAGAAAGAGGAAAAGAAGTTGTTTCAAGAAGAAGGTAGTAATCTCCCAGGTAAGCTGCTGCTGGGATGCCAAACAAGATAAGAACCAAGAACTACCCATGGAATGGATAACCTTCACAGTGACCTTGATAAGAGAGAGCAGTGAGCAGTGGTTTTAAAGAGAAAGAGGATAAATTAGATCAGAGGAACTGGAGATTGAGACTACAACCATGTGATATGAGGAATTTTGTATAAAAGAAATGAGTAGCTGAAGAAGAAATTTGAAAGAGAGATATTTTACCAACTTGAAAGAGAGTTTGTTCAGCAATGCAGTGATCCAGTAGGTTGCACAAAATTGTGGAGCAATCCCAGCCTTTTCTAGATTGGTTTAAAATAGACCTGTTTAAGAAAAGTATTTATTTTCACCTAGAATTAAAAAACACTTTAAATTTAGTTGTGTTGATATCTTTGAACTTGCATAAGCAATTGACTGTTCTCAAAATATTGATAATATTTATTGACTTGAAAGTAATTTTCATTTTTATATTAATTATCCCTGCATTGTAGTGACTAAGAAAACATAACCTATTCTATCCTGTCTCTCTCCAGTACTTAGGTTAAATGGAAAAAAAATGCACATCATTCACCAAAATAGTGAGCTCTGTTTTTAGCTGCCTTCAAAAAAATTATTGAACTAAAACCAGCAACTTCTAAAACCACCCTTGTTTTCAGGAAGTTTTTAAACTGCTGATTACTGAATGTTTCAAATACTGTAAAGAGATCTATGGTATGGTTTCTGATATGGTTTCTGATGTACTTAGATGATGTCCTAGATTCATCACATATTGTTGTATCACTCAGAGCCCAGTCAGGAAACAGAAACCATTTCTGTTTTTTCAACCGAGAGAATTCAGTAGAGAGAAACAACTAAATAGACATTGGCAGACTAACCAGGCAAAAGAGGACACTGAGGTACTATAGGTGTGATAATTGCCGGAGGAACACTGAGAAGTTGGGTTATTAAAACAGAGAGAGTTTAGGAAGCCTCAAATCTGGAGAACTGGAACCCAGACCTGTGCATAGGTAATAGGAATGTCTACAGGTATTTAATTACTAGACTGTGCTATGCATAGTTGATACTCTATGTATTTGTATGAATAACCATTGTAAAGAGTATTCATGGAAACAATAATATTGTGCACAATTATATAATAGGTATTATGTACTCTAAAGACACTCATGCACATGTTTATAATAGTGCATTCTATGAATTCTATGTATGATAGCATAGTATGTACTATGTAAACTCATCGTATAGAGTGGTGGTGTATATATTAGTGGGGAAAGGAAATGCTAAGGAAACAATGTTCCCCACTTGTGTTGGCACATTAAGTGACTGGAAGAGGGATCCTTCGGATCTGGGATCAGACCTCTGAGCACAGGTGCCTGACCGTGTGTGCTGATACATCTCAGAGCACGGGAAAATCTGGGGAAGATAACCAAATGCCACTGCACCAAGCACAGGTCCATGGAGTAAAGGCAACGTTGGCAAGGACAGCAAACGAAAGGGGAAGAGACCATCTTCCTGGCACTCCGATTGTAGAGCCTAGCAAAGAGCCAGCAGGTAAAGGAGAAATGTGGTTTTCAGAGTCTCACAGCCTGCATCACAAAGCAAAATATAGAAGGATAGGTTTTGAGCTGAGATGATAGTTTAATAACTGACAAACTGTGATATATGTGCATTGGCCTGATAAGTAAAAATCACGCTTAGTTGCCACTTTTGATATTGAACAAATCAATGAATCCAAAGAAGTTTCTATGATCATTTATGTGAATTTAGCACCTGCAGTATGTGAGGGAAATGGCCTGAGTCAACCGAGAAATGAATGTTTGTTCTTACCTCTGAAATTTCCACTGAGCTCACAATGCTTTATTTTGTTCATCAGGGAAAACCCAGAATGAAATTGTCCACTGTGCTGGAAAGGACGTTGCCCTTCTCTTAGAACCCTGCTCATGTCTTGCTCACCCTGTCTGCACTGTGTACCCTCCATGTGGGCACATGAGCTTTGCAGTCCTTCCCCAAACCCCATGTCTCAGGAACTACTGGCCATGCATGTGGCCTCATCATCTTGTGAACAAGCTGAGCAACAGGCTTTTAAACTATTAAAACAAATGAACAACATGGAAATATTCATGGTATCCCTCCTTAGAGGAGACCGTGGTTTCACCTCTACACAACCACACATCACCTTTCACATCACACAGACCCCAGCTAGATGTGCAGCATATAGGGAAAGAAAATAACTATTTTCCCCCTATTTCTACTCTTTCTCTTCAGTGAAACTCAGAAAGGCCAGAAAGCCCATGTTATACACATACCTGCCTTCATTTTCCATTTTTCTCTGAGCATGGGTGTGTGTTATCCAGCTAACATCCCAAGAAAACAAAATAATTTCAAGAAAACATTAATAGGGCTGACTTTCAATAATTTGCCTCTTTGGTCTCATTTCTGGGCCAAGAAAGCCCCTCCTAGTCCACCCCCCCTCATCCACAATGTGTACTGAGCACATAATACCAGAAACATTAGTTTTAAAGCATGATTTTTCCATTGTGGTAATCAGGGGCTTTGACCCATGTTAAAATGCAAATATTTCTGGAAGACGATTCACATCTTTTCTAAAATACAATGTTGAAGTGAATGCTATGCCAGAGATGTTCTGAGGGGGTGCTACTGAGAAGGGTGGAGCAGAAGACAGTCTGATAGGAAACAAACGGTTTTGGAAAGAGCAGTGCCTCCTTGTAAATACAATTCTCAGAGTGGCTGTTGTGTTTCTTTTCATTCTCCAGGTTTGGGGCACTTCCTCAAGAGGGTCTTTCTGAGCATTCCATTCTCTTTATCATCTTTTAAAATTATTTCATTTAATCTTTTCATTGTTTTTTTTGTTTATCCCTATTACTAATATAAGTTCTTTGAGAATTAGGATCCCACATCCCTGGTTCCACATTGTTTCTCAAGAACCTAGTCCTGTGCCTGGCATACATGTATATGCTCAATGCAGTTGGCTGGACAAATAAACAAATGAATGAATAAATGTGAATGAATTTCAGATAGTTCTTGTGCCATCCAGATATAAATGCCCTATATTTATCAGAAAAGGCATAATCAATTGTCAAGTTTAAATCCAAATTTTAACATTACCTATTTATGTTTTCATTATCAGGAAGTCAGTTAGTAGCACACAGCTGGACATTATGTTTCTTCTTTTTATTTATTTTTTTAATTTGTATTGAATTTATTGTGGTGGCATCTATAATAATAAAAGCGTAATATGCTAATTAGACCAGACGTCCTTCTAGGCAACCTTTCGAATGAAGCCAGGGCTGCAAGGAAAGCCCTGGTCCCGGGTGCCTGCCAGTGGCTAGAGGGAAGCTGTGGTCCCAGGAGCCAGAGGGAAGCCCGTGCTGGCAGCTGGGAAAAGAAAGGCCTACTCTTGCACAAATTTCATGCATCGGGCCTCTAGTTGGTTAATAAAATTATATAGGTTTCAGATGTTCAGTTCTCTAACAAATCGTCTGTATATTGTATTGTGTGTTCACCATCCAAAATCAAGTTTCCTTGCATCACTTTTTACCCCCCCCCCTTTTCCCTCTATTACCTTCCCCCTCCCTCTTTCCTTCATGGTAGTCATCATGCTATAATGTCTGTGCCTAGGAGTTTTTGTGTTTTGGTTTTCCATAATCCCTTTACCTTTTTTACCCAGTCCCCCAACTCCCCAGTTTTTTAAAGTATGTTAGTAATTTCACATTAAATCAGCAGTAACAAAAACAATTTAAATGCTTTTCATGTTCTAAAGAAGTCATAAAAAAACTGCAACTAAATGACACTTTAATAATGTGAAGTTTTATTTGCAAATCTCTCATTTCTCTGTGCTCATACCGACACTGTCTGCTTTTCTTACTTTCCCTAGTGATTTCTCATCTTTAGCTTTAAAATGGAAAAGTGATTAAACATGTCAAAACAAATAACTCTGCATTTTAGTATTTCAAGTAAATTAAAATTTCATGGGCTTTTGAAAACTGTCATATGGAAACATCCAGTAATAACCACATCAGCTGCTAATGGAACAAGTTTCCACCAAGCTTAAAAGACCTTTTGTATTTTTATAAATCCATTTTGAATGATAGCTGAAAATAATTAAGTTCAGCTCATCCCTAATAATGCTATTTATGAAAATAGTTCTTCAGAGGGTTTATTTCTGCACCATGGATGACAAGCAAACAGGCCCAGGTGCCGCATGTGTTTATGAAAAGAAACGACTTTTCACTCTGCTTAGCTAAATCACGTCTATGCTGCTGTCCTGAGACACAGCAGAATTAACCTGTTCATTATTGTGACTAAGAAGGGACATAAAGGGGGGGTGAGGGGTGTTACAGTAAGCATTAGTACATCTTTACATAAGATGTAGGTGTTTGTGTCTCAAGGTGATTTTTCTTCCATATTAAAAAGCACGGGCAGTGCCTAAATCCATAGCAAAAGCTGAGTGATGGATTTTCTATGTCTATCGTTCTCTCTTCCCGTGTGTGCTGGAATGAATTAGGTCCTTGGTGAGCACCGGGAGGCTGTGCACCAAGCAATGCACTTGGAAAATATGGGGCAAGTAAAACAGGCTCCCTCCGCTGAAAGAGTTTATGTTCTAAAGAAGGAAATGGATCGCTAACAAAAAACTACAAGACAGTGCAATAAGATCCATACAAAAAATGCACATGTGGTGTTTTGCATGCAAACAGTGGTGTACCTTGCTTTCCGAGTTGGGAGAATTCACTGGAGATTTGGCGGAGGGAATACCATGTGATCTGAGAAATAAAGGAAAGGTCAGGCAGGGTTCTCGATTAGGGGAGGAGAGTGAGTTGGTCTAAGCCAGCAATTTTCCACCTTTTTCATCTCCTGACACATAAACTAATGACTAAATTCTGTGGCATACCAAAAAAAAAATAGTTTGGCCAATCTCACACACACACAAAAAGGTACAATTTTTATTCATTTGCACCAGATGGCTATTGTTGTGCTGACTGTTATTTTTTTATTTGGTAATTTAAGGGAAAAGAGGTCAGGGCCCCTGACTAAATAGGTATTTCATGTTTGAAAAATTCTCACAGCACACACTCATGGAAAATTGCTGGTGTGAGCGAAGGGAAGAGCATTTGCAAGGTGTGAAATTGCACAGTGTCTTCAAGGATCTTTAGGGGTGTCTGGAACACAAGAACGATACTGAAAAGGAGCAGAGATTTCTCAGATTTCACCTAAGTTGGGAAGTCTTGTGTGCCCTCTGAGGGAACTTCATTATATTCCATGGGTAGCTGTTAGAAGTGTGTGAAGTGCCACTTGGATGCCCCAACTCAAATTTGCAATAAGTAGAAGTAGCAGAATGTGGGTTCTCCTGATACTTTGGTATATGAGTCAGGATAGGTCAGCCTTCTACCTTCTCCTGGGGGGTGCTGTGTTGAATATCCTGGGCTAGGTTGTTAAGCTGGCCTATGCTTATCATTATACATGTGTAACACATTTTATGTATATATATGGGTGCATGTGTCTGCTAACCACTTATACTTGGGGCTGAGTGTAGTGCCTGTCAGATGGTGGGAACTCAGCAGCAATGTATTGGATAATCAGGCTATTTCCCAAGCCTCTTCCCTAAGAGATTTCTCTGAATGTCTAGGCACCATTCTCTTGCTCCCAGTCTTGTTTAAAGGGGAACAAACTGACACATCCTTCCCCATTCTCTATCATAGTGAGCACTGGTGTCTTTGCTGGACTGTCAACTGACCTCTTCATCCACATCCCTGGCCTCAGTTTGAAGAGGTTGTTTCTGCTTTATGCACTACTGAAACCTCTTCCTGTGAATCTATCCATTCAGGAAGTCCCCTTTGTATAATGTGTGGGTATATTTGATGCAAACAGAACCTTACAAGGTGTATTTAATGTCTGTATTTATTTATTTAAGTATATTATTATTATTATTATTATTATTATTACTAGAGGCCCGGTGCACAAAAATTTGTGCACTCGGGGGGCGGGGGGAGGGGGGTCTATCACCCACAGAGCAGGGCTGATCAGGGGGTTGAGGAGCTTCCCCCTGTCACTCACAGAGTAGGGCCGATAGGGGAGTTGGGGCACCGCCCCCTGTCACACACAGAGCAGGGCGGATCAGGGGGTTGGGGCGCTGCACCCTGTCACACTCAGGGCAGGGCCAATGGGGAGGTTATGGCTCTACCCTGTCACACACAGAGCAAGGCCCGTGGAGGGGGGTTGGGGCGCCACCCTCTATCACCCACAGAGCAGGGCCGATCAGGGGGTTGGGGCGCCACCACTGTCACACTCGGGGCAGGGCCGATGGAGAGGTTATGGCTCTACCCTGTCACACACAGAGCAGGGCCGATCAGGGGGTTGGTGTGCTGCACCCTGTCAAACACAGAGCCGCAGGGCAATCAGGGGGTTGGGGAGCTCCCCTCTGTCATGCACAGAGCAGGGCCGATCAGGGGGTTGGTGTGCTGCACCCTGTCAAACACAGAGCCGCAGGGCAATCAGGGGATTGGGGAGCTCCCCCCTATCAGGCACAGAGCAGGGCAGATCAGGGGGTTGGGGTGCCTTCCCCTGTCACGAACAGAGCAGGGCGGATAGGGAGGTTGTGGCCCCGCCCCCTGTCACACACAGAGCCGCAGGGCGATCAGGGGGTTTGGGCGCTGCCCCCTGTCATGCTGATCCCGGTGCCGGGAGCCTCGCTGCTCCGCTGATCCCGGTGCTGGGAGGCATATTACCCTTTTACTATATAGGATAGAGGCCTGGTGCATGGGTAGGGGCTGGCTGGTTTGCCCTGAAGGGTGTCCTGGATCAGGGTGGGGGTCCCCACTGGGGTGCCTGGCCAGTCTGGGTGAGGGGCTGAGGGCTGTTTTCCAGCTGGCGAGTGACTAAAGCTTCCAACCGCTCCTTGTTTTCTTCTCTCTTTTTTTTTTTTATTCTGGGCCAACTTTAGCTCTGAGGCCTTGCTGCTGAAAACATAGATACAATGTTGCGGT
>NW_005356173.1:3096389-3111721 GCF_000412655.1 Myotis brandtii
TTTAGCTTCTTATTTGCAACATAGTAATAGTTGCTTAGAGTTGCAGCTGAGAGGCCGGCAAGTTAGGCATTGGAGTCCGCAGTCACTGACGCAAGCAAGCCTCCCTGCTCGCTTCAGTGCCTGGCTGCCGGCCGCCATCTTGGCTGACAGTTAATTTGCATATACTCACTGATTAGCCAATGAAAAGGGTAGCGGTCGTATGCCAATTACCATGTTTCTCTTTTATTAGTGTAGATTATTATTTTATCAAGAGAAGCGCTAAGGCCATGCCCACTTTGTAAGTTACCTATTTGGCCTTCTCTGTCACTTCCAGAGCAAAAGAAGAACCAGGAGGGTTTGTGTTGCATATATGAAAACACTTCAGTGGGGACTTGGGTTTGCCCCATAGATGTGTCCAGAGCATATGCTATGAATGGAGTATTTCGCTCTTAAACAAATCAACCACAAAAGCCATACCCACATCTTGTTTCCTTAAAGCAAAAACATCTTTGCCAATTCCTTGCCTGCCTTTATACATACCCACAAATGTTCCCACTCTCAGTAGTAAAGGTTTATAAATGTTCTACTCTGGGCATGTGGGAATACTTAGAGCTAGTCTATTGAATGGCCTATCTATATTCTCATGTAGCTCGGTGCTTATGTGAATCCATGTATCACTGCTATAAATTTAATCTTTGGATTATCTGCAGAGTTCATTTATTATGAACAATGTTATACAGTACAGAATAAAAGGAGAAAAAAACTCTTTTCACAAGCTAATAGTTGATCTGTTAATAATTAGTGGATTCCCTCATCAGTGGCAGAAGCCATCTAGCATCTCTCTCTGTGTTGCACATGGGTATAGGCAGGTATAAACTTACCAAGTGAAAATGTCTTCTATGAGAATATGTAATTATGCTACAAATCTTTGGGTATTATAATCCTCTTACAAAATACATACTGACAACTTACTTTTCTCTGTTTCCACCCATAAGTCAGTAGGCTGCATGACATGTAAGCTGAGCTAAGTAGCATGAAAACATATATGACTTTTAGGAAAAGAGTCACCACTGCCTGACATAAGCATATATATTAATAACTAGAGGCCCAGAGCACAAAATCGTGCATGGGTAGGGTCCCTAGGTCTAGCCTGCGATCAGGGCTATCTTCTGCCTGCTCGCCAGTCCCCAGTCCCACCCCACCACCACCCTCCCAGTTCGCTGTGGTTCCCTGATCGCAGCATGGCTCCAGCTCCCCGGAACCTGCGGGCCAGGGGGAGGGACTGAGAGGTGGTCAATGCACCTCATGGTGACTGGTCGAGCAGTCATTCTGGACATCACGCTTACGGTCACTGGCTTTTATTATATAGGTTGTTTCTCTACAATCATGTCGTATGAGTACAGTGGCTTATTTTTCTCACTCATACATTTTCAGATCAACTGGGTTGGGTTCAAGTTTGCTCCCTGTGCAGCTCACATAGGCCGGGTGGATTCCCAGGGTCTGGGCCTGCCCTGGTGAGGGCAGACTCACCCCTAAGCCAAATCATGTCATTGTACTCATTAGTAAAAACTGAAATATGTGACCTGTTTTCAGTGTGCTGTTTTATTGTTTTAATGAATTTAAAATATTTACACATACTCTGACAGGTGTTATTATTACCTTTTTTGGTCAACCCTAAGTTACTTAACAGATTTCACCTATGGTTGGAAACCTCTTTATTTTTCTGGAATTTAATTATTGAGGCCTCATTTTGCCATGGAATTTTTTATATGACTGTTTCATCATTCCAGTTAGGTTGTATGTTACCACATTAGGACAGGCAACATGTTATATCTTAGAAGACTGTTTTCTTTAGAGTTAGGTGAAGAAACTTCCCTCAGTAAATATTTCCAATATCAATGTTTAATTGAGAAAGATTTTTAACTGAACATATGTTCAGAGTGTGTAGTATAAACCACATTGAACAAAATACACTGATTAACTATTTTGTGATAGAGAAATATTAGAAAAACTATCCTTTGTCTCTTTGCCTCTCCAGAAATAACTTTGTTGTCATCTGCTGACAACTGCATTCTATATATGCGCGGCCTCGATGATAGAAAGAGACATCCTACTTTGGAAATGTATGAGCTTGTGGGATTTCTAAATTGGACATCTTATCGGGCAGAATAGAGTAAGGGACACACACACACACAGCCCTTTCCATTTTCTATTCTTTAAGAAAATTGTTTTAGCTTTTCCAAGTCAGACATTCTATTTTCCAAGGTTGAATTTACAAAAGATGCTTTCTGAAACTCATGATAAAGCGAACTGCAAGGGGAAAATGAACATCTGTTGTACTGTAAATCCCTCCACAACCAGACAGATACATATTGACGTTTTTGGTAGCAGAGGTTTATGTGATGGGTGTTCATGCCTGAACTGTTCCACAGGTAAAGGGAGATTCTATTCTCAAGGGGTCTTGACGTGCTCATATTGAAAAAGCAAAAGCATAATTGCAAGAAAGCTGTTAGTTTTCAAATTCTAGTAAGTTATTAAACAAAGAGGGGCCGTCTGTAACTATTTCTTATATTCTGAAAGCCAGTAGTGATCACTGTCATTATTTCACAAGACTGACTTGACAAGCAGGGCCCATAGAGGCTGCTTAGTGACTTCCGCCTGCCCTTTCCGGCTCGAGGGAACAGAGACTCGTTTTATGGTGGAGAAACCAAGTAGTTCGGTTCTGTGCCATGCATGGCTAAAAAAGACTTCTATAAAACACATGGCTCCTACTTAAATGTGCTTTTTTCTTACTTTTAGAACTACTTACTAAAATACTAATGCTATTCTTTACTGTAAGGTACAGTTAAACATAATCCTGAATAACCCTATATAATAAAAGGCTAATATGCAAATAGACCGAATGGCAGAACCACCGAACAACCGGTAGCTATGATGTGCGCTGACCACCAGGGGGCACGTGCGGAACATGGTGAGCGTTGGCCACGGTGGGATGATGGAGTAGGTGAGTGGGGGCCAAGGCACGGCGCCTGTCAGACCAAGGCACAGCGCCTGTCACTGTCATTGGGGCGAGCCTCTGGTAGTTACTGAAAATTCTGTGCTCCCGTGCCCCACAGTCCCACCTGGTGCTCACACCTGCTGCTGGTGCTGACCTTGCTCGCATGCGCTGCCAGCGCCCGGTGCCAGCCCCCATTGTTCTACGCCATCAGCAAGTGCAAGCAGCAACTGCGGCCCCGATCACCCCTCAGGGTTTCTCCACCAACCCCTGCTCCTGTGGGGCAATCGAGGCCGGCAGCTGCCTCTCGCACCCAGTGCCGGCGATGGCCCCACTCGCACCTGCTTCTGGCACCAGAGCCGCCACTCACACTCACTGCTGGCGACAACCCCGCTTGCACCTGCAGCCAGCGCCGGAGCTGCTGCCTGCACCCACTGCTGTCGCCCGGTGCCAGTCCGATTGCTCGGCACCTTCAGCAGGTGCAAGTGGCGGCTGCCAGCCCTGATTGAGGGCTTCTCCACCTCCTCTACTCCTGAAGGGCTATTGGGGCAGCAGCCACCCCTCAAACTCGCTGACAGTGCCAGCCCTGCTCGCACCCGCTGACATTGCATATGGGAGCAGCTGTGGCGGGAGCAGGGCTGCCAGCAGACAGGGGACCGGGGCCACAGCAGGAGGAGCCTGGGCGGGGTGCGGAGGATGGGCCAAGACCTGCCCCTGTGCCCACCGCAGCCTCACGGCCCGCACTTCCTTTCAAAGTGCACAAATTCATGCACTGGGCCCCTAGTATTTACATAAATATAACACTTTGGTTTAATGGATTTTTAAAATTGAAAGAAAATGTAAGACTCCATAGTCAGCACTTTTTGTTTTAAATATGAGAAAACTGAAGTCCAGAAAGGTTACAAGATTAGTTTTCCTCAGTTTACACTTTATCCTCTAACACTTGTATATTCCAATCTTATTTTTGCTTTTCAGAGTCAGGGGTCACCATCAGTTTTTTGCTAACATTGGCCCTCCCATAGTTTTTGCTCTCTTTGATATTCTAGGCTGGCTCCCTTCTGCTTAAGGATTTCAAATGAAACCTAAGACCTGATAAGAAAATTTGGTATTTTCAGAATAATTTTGATTTCTTTTGATGAGAAGTCCTTATATTTCTAATCTCATTGCCTGAGACCCTTGATATGAAAAAGTAAACCTTCCCAGACAATTTTTTAACTTTTCCATTTCAAAGAAACCGAGGGAGGCAGAGTGCCCACATGATATTATTGAAAAACTCCGCAAGAGATTTTGATAGGGACCTTGCTTAAAAAACAAACAAACAACAACTCTGATCAAGTCGAGCATACTTGTTTTATAAGTAAGGGAATTAGGATTAGACAGTAAAATGAGTTTCCCAGTTTTTAAACAATTCTAATAGTGGTTTTTATACTACATTTGGAATTTCCTCACAACTATAAGGCTGTATTTTTCTTCTTTTTCCAAACCAGCAGTCAGATATCTCTCTCACAATCCGGAACTGCTGGCTCCCAACCACTCGCCTGCCTGCCTGCCTGATCACTCCCTAACCACTCCCCTGCCAGCCTGATTGATGCCTAACTGCTCCCCTGCCAGCCCGGTCACCCCCAACTGCCCTCCCCTGCAGGTCTGGTCCCCCCGCCTAACTGCCCTCCCCTAAAGGCCTGGTTGCCACCAACTTCCCTCCCCTGCAGGCCTGGTCACCCCCAACTGCCCTCCCCTGCCAGCCATCTGTGGCCACATGGGGGCAGCCATCTTGTGTGAGGTGTGAAGGTCAATTTGCATATTACCTCTTTATTATATAGGATTCCCTTTGCAACCTTTTTTATTGCTAAAATATTAGAAAATAAGTTTTGTGTGTTCTATATATAAAGCTACATCTTAGAAATTAATGTATTCTATTTTCCCTAGCTGTTAATGAGAAATTAATTTTAATACATTTGTCATCTTTCTTTTTTTAATTGAATTTACTGGGGGTGAAATTGGTAATAAAATTATATAAGTTTCAGGTATACATCATCTGTGTTTACCACCCCAAGTCAAGTCTCCTTCCATCACCATTTATCCTCTCTTGTCCTTCCTCTACCTTCCCACCCCTCTTCCCTCTGGCAATCACCATACTGTTATCTGTGTTCTTGGGTCTTTTTTTTCTTTGCCAGTCCCTTTACTCTTCTCACCCAAACCCCAACCTCCTTCCCTCTGACAGCTGTCAGTCTGTTCTCTGTATCCATGACTCTGTCCCCACTTTGTTAGTTTATTTTTTTTTCCATTGGATTCAACATATAAGTGAAAGCATTTGTCATCTTTCAACAGATTAAAAACAAAATGCAATACATTATAAGCAGGAAATTTAGTTTATTCCTTTTCCTGCAGTCGTATATAAATGTGATTACAGTGAGGGAAAAAGCAGTATATTCAGCATTCTATATAACATATGATGTATGTAATGGTGGTAAGTTTTACTGACTCTAAGGCAACTAAGTGCCTTCATAAGATAAAATCAGTTCATCAGTCTCAAATTTGACAATACATGTCATTTAAATCAAGTGGGATTATTCTCACTCTTTCGAATAACTCCACCAAATGTGTAATACATAATGCTCATGGAAAACTAGTAAGAGAGAAATATAGGTGTTACCCTTCTGTATATTTGTAGAAATTTGAATTCCAATAATTTTTTTTCTGTTCATCTATACAACTCTATTGAAACCATTTTGACTTAAGAAAACTAATGGACTTGGAGTGGCTAAATCTTTATTAGTGAATCACATGTGTTTGTCTAAATATGAAATTCTACCTTCGCGAAGAAAGAAAACTCAAGGAAACGTGATGAACAAAGTTTATTGCAAAGGAAATCAGATGCATCATTAAGTCTCAACTACACGCATAAAAAAAAGTGAAACTCTGTGTGATGGAACAAAATCTATTGAATAACCCAAAGGTACAGGGTTCAATTTGTTTACTCCTAATTGGTATCTTTAATTTGAAGGTACAGCATTTTTAAAAGCTTAAATCATGTGGTTGGCTCAGTTTGGTTATAAGTATCATGAAAAATCTACTCAATGACATCATTTCTGCCTTCTCCAACAATGTGTGTGGTATGTGCCATGTGCCATGTAAATTATCTTACATATTTAAGAAGCCGGATAAGGAATGTCTTTGTCCTTTGGGCTGCTGTAACAGAAATGCCATAGGCTGTGTGGTTTATAAACCATAGAACTTCATTTCTCACTGTTCTGGAGGCTGGAGGTCTGAGATCAGGTGCCAGCATGGTCTAATTCTTGTGAACTTTTTCTGGCTTGCAGACTGCCAATTTCTCATTGTATCTTCACATGCTGGAGACAGAGGGAGCAAGCTTTCCTGTGACTCTTAGATGTGCACTGTTCCCATTTTTCTATGAGTTCCACCCAATGACCTCATTTAATTCTAATTCTTTTCCAAAGGCCCCATTGCCTAAGGCCATCACATTGGCAGGTAGTGTTTCAACATAGGAGTTGGGAATACACAAACATTCAGTCCATAACAAGGAGTTTGGAGTTTGGACTCATGGTCATGCTGACTAACCAATTTCTGATGAAAATAGTGTCAGGAAACTGAGTCAATAATTGTATATCCTATCTGCCAATTACCTACAAATTGGGTATTACATCATGATCATGAAACCTAATAGTAAAATATATTCTCTTAAAAAAATTGGGGGAACCTGCAATGAAATACTCAAAATGCCATTCTTTTAATACCCATTTAATGAGTGCCTAGAATTTTTCAAGACATTACACTAGTTACTGTTGGGGATTCAGGGATGATTAGCATGATGTTTCTGCCCTCTCTGGATATGATTCTCACTAATATTGGTTCATATTAATCTCCACTTTTATTACCTTTCTTAATGATGCTATTCTCAGTTGATGATTTTAAACATAAGCAGACTTTTCCAAGACTATCTAATATGTACCAATAACAGCTTTATCCTTTGATATATGTGCATGAAGAGACAAAGGTTTATTCTTTCCTTGACATTTATGGCATCCCATGTTCCTGTGCTTCATAAAAGGTTACCTAAATCAAATTTATTCTGAATAGGCAATATTTAATATAAAAATGTCAAAGGAAGAGGGTGAGATCCTCTATAGGGCAACATAGAATTGATTGAATTATAAGTAGGGAACGATGAATTATGTATTCCCTTTATATTTCAAATATTTGCTAATAAATATATTGATTCTAACATTAATTCTTTTATGATGACAGCTGAAAGGTCTGTAGGCACCTCAGTTTCATAATGCCCTAAACTGAATTTTTCTCCTTCTTTAAGAATGGCTCCTCTTCCTTTTCCTTCACTGTTTTTTCCTACCTAAACCTTTTTTAAAAAATATATATTTTATTAATTTTTTTACAGAGAGGAAGGAAGAGGGATAGAGAGTTAGAAACATTGATGAGAAAGAAACATCGATCAGCTGCCTCCTGCACACCTCCTACTGGGGATGTGCCTGCAACCAAGGTACATGCCCTTGACCAGAATCCAACCTGGGACCTTTCAGTCCACAGGCCGACACTATCCACTGAGCCAAACCAGTTAGTGCCCTACCTATACCTTTTATCATAGTTGGACAGTATTCCCATATGTCCATCCCTTAAGCTAGAAATTCTGCCATTAGCCTTGATTTCCCCCTTGTTTCACTGCCTAGTCAACCAATTATCCATCCTGATTTTATCTCTTAAAATGTTCTATAACTCGCCCAGCCAGCATGGCTCAGTGGTTGAGTGTTGGCTTATGAACCATGAAGTTATGGTTCAATTCCTGGTTGGGGCACATGCCCAGGTTGCGAGCTCGATCCCCAGTGTTGGGTATGCAGGAGGCAGCCGATCAATGATTCTCTCTCATCACTGATGTTTCTCTCTCTCTCTCCTTTTTTCCTCTCTGAAATCAATAAAAATGTATTTTTTTTAAAAAAAGTTCTATAACTCAGCCATTTTCTCTGTCTTTACTATGATACCTCTAGTTCTGGATCTCATGTGTTTTATTCATATGATCATAGCTTATTCCCATCTGTAAATGACTTTTAGTCTTTATTCCAACTCCTATAATGAATTTTTAATTATTTCATACAATAGACAGTCTAATCTATTTAAACCACAAAGCTAACCTTGTCATACCCTGTTTGTTTGATGTTTTTTTTCTTTATTGATTAAGGTATTACATATGTGTCCTCATCCCCTCAGTGCCCCCCTGCCCCCCCCCACTCATGCTTTCACTTCCCTAGTGTCCTGTGTCCATTGATTAGGCTTATATGTATGCATACAAGTCCTTTGGTTGATCTCTTCCCCTTACCCCCACCCTCCTCTACCTTCCCTCTGAGGTTTGATAGTCTTATAGATGCTTCTTTGTCTCTGGTTCTGTTTTTGTTCATCAGTTTATGATATTCTTTATATTCCACAAATGAGTGAGATCATGTGATATTTATCTTTCTCTGACTGGCTTATTTCTCTTAGCATAATGCTCTACAGTTCCCTCCATGCTGTTGCAAATGGTAAGAATTCCTTCTTTTTTACTGCAATGTAGTATTCCATTGTGTAGATGTACCACAGTTTTCTAATCCACTCATCTGCTGATGGGCACTTAGGCTGTTTCCAAATCTTAACTATGGTAAATTGTGCTGCTATGAACATAGAGGTGCATATATCCTTTCTGATTGGTGTTTCTAGTTTCTTGGGATACATTCCTAGAAGTGGGATGACTGGGTCAAATGGGAGTTCCATTTTTAACTTTTTGAGGAAACTCCATACTGTCTTTCATAGTGACTGCGCCAGTCTGCATGCCCACCAGCAGTGCACAAGTGTTCCTTTTTCTCCACATCCTCTCCAGCACTTGCCGTTTGTTGATTTGTTGATGATAGGCATTCTGACAGGTATGAGATGGTACCTCATTGTCATTTTGATTTGCATCTCTCAGATGATTAGTGACTTTGAGCATGTTTTCATATGTCTCTTGGCCTTCCTTATGTCCTCTTTTGAAAAGTATCTATTTAGGTTTGTTGTCCATTTTTTGATTGGGTTGTTTATCTTCCTTTTGTTAAGTTGTATGAGTTCCCTTTAAATGTTGGAGTTTAACCGTTATCGGTGATAACATTAGCAAATATGTTCTTCCATACAATGGGCTTTCTTGTTGTTTTTTTGATGGTTTCTTTTGCTGTACAGAGCTTTTTATTTTTATGTAGTCCCATTTGTTTATTTTCTCTTTAGTTTCCATTGTCCTAGGAGCTGTATCGGTGAAGATACTGCTTTGGCATATGTCTGAGATTTTGCTGCCTGTGGATTCCTCTAACATGTTAATCATTTCCTGCCTTATGTTTAAATCCTTTATCTATTTTGAGTTTATCCTGCTTGATGTTTTAAAATATGCCAGTCCCCAACAGTTTGGACTTTAGTATATACAGTATGCTTCTTGCCAACCTGCTATAGCTCTTAGTACATCTGCTTGCTTCCAGCCTACTTTGATTCATCCTTTGAGGATTGAGATAGCACCTCCTGTTTCTACTTCATTTTGCATATAGTTTTAATATAATTTATTATATTTCTGCTTTACCTATGATTTGAGAATAAGTTCATTCATTGTTTAGTGTTTGTTTGATGAATGACTGAATTAATCTTGAATGCATTTAAGAAATTTAAAATTGATAGTGGAGTGAGGAGAATACGTTCCTTATTTTACTTCATGAACAATTCTTTAACACTTTTTAGAAACTGGATAGCCAAAGATTTGTAACTATATTGAGGTCCCAAAGGGAGGACTTATAAGTGCAGTTAATATTAGTTTTTTTTCCTTAGTTGCTATGTAATAATATTTTAGATAACCTCCTGGATGACTATTATTAACAGGAAAATTTCAAATTGTTGTCTTTATGAATGAGTTGCATAGTTTAGTAAGCCTGCGATCTATTTGAGGCTACCATTTACATAAACCAAGCACATCAAATATCTTCCCTCTTAACCAGATGCCATTTTGACAGTATCTGACTCCAGCTCTTCCAATTCCCCCATAAAATATCTATGGAAAAAAATGTTGAAGATCCTAATGAGACATTGAATTAGAACTGTCTTTGAATCTATTGTATGGAGAGCATTTCATTAGTGATAAGGCAGATGATATTAGCTTTATAAAAAAGGGGAGAATGGCACACATCTGTAATACTGTCAACAAATAAACACAAAACAAAACAAAACAAAAAATAACACAACAAATGGGGACGGTGGGGATGATCCATTGTGTTTCTGCCAGTAACACCCCTGGCACCGGCACTGGGAAGTAGAAGAAAGAGGGTTTGTAATTCTTCTTTTGTCTCCTGGTTCAGAAGTGCTTAGCAGATTGCAGCATGGGGAACCTAATCAGTAATGTAGAGGGAACAGGGAACAGGGACCAGGGCCAAGCGGGTCCTTGGAACAGCAGGGAGACTACTCTGTAGAGTGCACAGTTCCTGGCGACTTTGTTGTACCTCTCAAAATGGTGCAGAATAGTATTGAATGGAAACTGTTGAATCATTTTTTTTTAAAAAAAGTAAAGAAATGCTCAGCCTGTATAAATCACAAAACTAGGCTTGGTGGATATCCACTCCTTTCAAGCCATTCTAAATGATCTTTTTAATAGTAGTGAAACGTAACTCTGATTATGTCACTCCTGCTTGTTTATTTTTTTTCAATACTTCTCCATTGCAGATATTGAGTAGCCTAAATTACTCTCCTGACAGGGCCCAATCTGTATTTTATTTTGATCCTTCTTTTCCATGAAAGTGGAACCATGACTTGCAAAGCAGTCCTGTAAAATACAGTGAGAGCAGAATTCACATAAATTATATAAAAGTTTGCCCCGACAGGTTTCTCAGTGGTTAGAACATAGGCCTGGGGGCCAAAGTTTGCTGGTTTGATTCCTAGTCCAGGGCACATACCTGGCTTGCAGGTCCCAGCTTGGTCTGGGTGCTTGCTGGAGGTAACCAATCGATGTGTCTCTCTCATCTCTCTCTCTCTCTCTCTCTCTCTCTCTCTCTCTCTCTCTCTTTTCTTTCTTTCTCCCACCCTTCCACTGTCTTAAATCAGTGGAAAAAATATCCTTGGGTGAGAATTAACAACAACAAAAAGATGATATAGAAGCTTTTAGTGATACTACTCTACTGATTTTACAGTGCTTTTCAGATTTTTAGTCTCTAGGCCATTTTGTCAAAATAAAGAGCCTCTGGATTGTCAGTCATTCACCACTGAGATAAAAAAATCAATTTACAACAGAAATAAAAATAGATAAATACTGTGTATACTATAACCCTTTGGACTACACCTTTGTAATACTGGAAACATTCTAATGAGTATAAATTTAGCATAGATCACACTATAAGATGCAATGATAGTGAAAGTGTCATAGTTCCCTAAAATCCAAGTTGAACTTGTATCCACATCAACAGTATTACCAATTCCATGACAATACGGAAACATCTGAGAGATCACGTACTGGGGTGAAATTCCCTCTGCAGAGAGGATAGACAGATAAAGACATGTGTTAAACCAGTCTTCTGTTGAAAGAAGCCGTATTACTGGACAGCACTGTGAGGGCTGGACGGATGAACTGCTGCACTTTGTTAGCTCTGCACAGAGAAGTCAAATATTGACTCTAGGACCTACCTGTCTAAAGACATCCAGGATTCAACCTTCCAAGACCAAAGATTTTTGTCTACTTAGTTCCACCCAATGGAAATATGTGGCCCTTCTCCCTCCTCCCTCTCAAATCCACTCATCCTTCAAATTATACACCCTCATATACCCTTCTAGACCAGTGATTTTCAACCAGTGCACTGTAAGAATTTTTAAAACATGCAATACCTGACTCTTTATTCAGGGGCACTGACCTCTTTTCCCTTATCAGGGGTGAGGAACCTTTTTTCTGCCAAGGGCCATTTAGATATTTATAACGGCATTCCCTTAATATAATTCACTTAATATAAATTTATGTTGCTATAAAAAATCTCCTAGATTTATTGAATTTCAAATCCTGCTTATGGTTGCCTTGGCAGGGCCAGACCAAATGATTCATGGGCTTTATATGGCCCATGGGCTGGTTGTTCCCCGCCCCTGCCTTAGATTGTCAAATAAAAAAGTGACAACAGCCAACACAACAATAGCTGTCTGATGTGAATAAATCAAAATTATACCTATTTTTTTTGGTCAGAATGGCAAAAATTACATATATATGTTATGCCCAGATTTCAGGATCCCCAAGAAACCACATCAGGGAGCCAGCCAGGTCCGATGCAAAAGCATAAGAGTCTTTATTCAAGCTAGCTCGGCTCCCCTACCTTGCCGACGCAGCGACAGGAAGCAGAGAGAGAGAGAACTCTGTGTGGAGAGGGGTTTTATAGGGGGTTGGAGTAAGGGGAGGAGAAAGGGCTGTGGCCTTGCCGATTGGCCAGGCGCAAGTCGGTGTCTTGTTCCTGGGTGTGGCTAGCAGAGGCTTAGACTTCCGGGAAGAAGCTCCTTGCCAAGCACATGGCCAAGGCAAGATGGAGGGCATAGCCCTTACCCTGGGGCAAGATGGAGGGCCTAGCGGGTGCCCTTTCATATATATATATATATATATATTTGTTGGTGTGCTGCAGAATTTTAGTGATTAGTTTATGTGTTCAATGAGATGAAAATCACTATTCTAGACTACTCTGACCTAAAGTATTTCATCAAAATTCTTTAGACTTTGACTTATATATTTATTTGACAATTAACCATGACTTTTCTATTAGATACTATTCCTCAGTTTTTGTTTTAAACTATTGTATATTTCTTATACATATTCTCACATATTTATCAATTGATTTCCCTTTCAACAAACAGACTATATCCCTCCTTCCACCACAAAAGAGGTGAAGTGTAATTTCAGAGGTGGAGAAAGGCACAGTGAAAGAAACAGTGAATATGCCTGGAGCTGGCCCTGAGCTGTGCCCTTGGCACTACAGGCATGAATTCCGGAGAGAGGGTGCAGGAAAAATACCCTTTACTTTGGATGAACTCCTTGAGCATCCTTGGGTGGGAATGCAAGTGTCTGTGTTCAGCAGTTCTCAACTGACAAAACTGTATGAGACTCTAGCAATTAGGACTAATAGAACAAGCTCTCTAACAGTCTATAATTAGCATCTATATTGTTTTGCAAACCTCTATCCAACTTTCCCCAGCCATGTTTCCTAGTATCAGAGGTTTCTTGGAGTGGACAAGAAGATGTTATGCCCCTCCTCCAGATGGAATTCTACAATCTTTTCATATGGTTGCTCTGAACATTCAGCAGACGTTCCATACTCATACTGATGGCTAAATCTGATAGGAGCCTCTTACTCTGAGGGTATGATTCCATTTAATAAGAATATTTCTGAAGTCACTCAGCTGAGGTCAGAAAGCCCACCCAGGATCAACTTCAAGACATAATGGAGTCAGAATTGAAGATCTATTCACCTCACTTGAAAATTGACTATTTCATAACATAAAAGGATAATTAGAGTCTCAGTAATGTCTAACCTAGGTGTAGTGTTATAGTTTTAATTAACCATCAAACTTTTATGGAGCACTTAGGATAGATCAGGAATTGTGCTAGGTGGATGCTCAATAATGACTTCTAAAATCAAATTCTTAGAAATAGAAAATGTATGGCATGTAAAGCAAGTTACATATATATAGTGTGTATATATAGTATATATATATAGTATATATGTGTGTGTGTATATATATATATACATATATATATATTCTTCTTAAACTTGAAGGTAATATTCTCCTTCCCTCATTGAAAAAATATTTGTATTTAATCTCATTTTTTTCTCTTTAAAATGTGTGGAGAACTGAGTAGACCTACTCTTTGTTGGCAGGGTGAGTCAATTTCCACTTTCAATATGTTAGGTGCATTTGCAGGTGAGGAAAACCTAGGTTAGTTACAAGGGTGGGCTAATGTACATAGCTCTTACTTCAGCTTCTCATACCCAAAGGCAATCCTATATAATAAAAGGTTAATATGCAAATCAACCGCACAGGGGAATGACTGGTCGCTATGATGCGCACTGACCACCAGGGTGCAGACGCTCAATGCAGGAGCTGCCCCTTGGTGGTCAGTGCGCTCCCACAGGGGGAACTCTGCTCTCCCCTCCGTGGCAGGCAGACATCCCCCGAGGGGTCCTGGACTGCGACAGGATGCAGGCCGGGTAAAAACCTGAGTAACTGAAGTGAGATCTTTACCTTTTGCTCATTGTCCTTGTACCATAACAGATTGGAAATATCTCATGTCAGGAATATACTCTTCTGATCACTGATCTGACTATACAATGTTGAATGTAAAGAATACACTAATTTCTCTCCTCCCTTCCATTCCTGCTGTGGTAGATAGAATGAGAATGATGACCCCACCCCACACAATGTCCATAACCTAATCCCTGGAATATGTGAATGCGTTACCTCACACGGGTGCTGGGACACGTCCATGCAGGCAGCTGCTTCCCCACACCAACCTCACCCTGCAGATAGGTAGCCGTGTGCATCATGTGCCAGAGACAGGGCCTGAGACTGATCAAACAGAAGTGGCCGAGCACATTGCAAAGATTAAAAATGTATAAGCACTGCACAGTATGGGCCCAATGTGAAATAAGTCAGTATGAAATACAAGAACTGTCATAATATTGCTTCCTCCAGGAAGATTAATCTGTAAGCAGAGTGAAAGGGTTGGACTGGGCAACGCAGGGAGGCACAGACTCCAGAGACCAGAGATAAGAGAAAACTCATGCCTGAAATGCACGTATTAGAGTGAATAGAGAAGAGAGAACAGATAGCATCATATTGAAAACTTTCTGTCTAGAAGGAGCATGGGGGGGGGAGGGGGTCCACACATATTTTTAGCTTTAGATATCACGTAGATATATTATTTTACTGGAAAAAAATTTTCATGCCTCAAAATTTTTAAAGTAAAAAATTTTAAAGCCTTTACCATGTTTAGAAAAAGTAAATTTCTGTATATCTTTAAGTACTAAATATTACAGGTTTAAGGAAATCATTGCAAACTTACAAAAACTATCATTGATATTTACTGAAGAACAGAATCCAACAACTGAGAAATGCTTCAATAGAAAGGTGAGATTTTTTTTTAAATAGTAATTTGGAAGACCCACAGTTTACTTCATTAAGAGTTTACAGATGTAATAAGCCAGTCAGAGAAAGATAAATACCACATGATCTCACGCATTTGTGCAATATAATGAACAACATAAACTGATGAACAAAAACATATCCAGAGACAGAGAAGCATCGATCAGACCGTCAAACCTCAGAGGGAAGG
>NW_005356173.1:3111849-3148300 GCF_000412655.1 Myotis brandtii
TAATAACTTAATCAATAAAAAAAAATTAAAAAAGAGTATACAGATGTCATATTATAAAGTTGTACACCTGAAATTTATACAATGTTATTAACCAATGTTACGCCAAAAAGTTTAATTAAAAAGAAACTCATTAAAATGCTGTTTTCACTCTCAGAGTTGTCAGAATATCTGGAAGGCTTTTATATTCAGTCCTTTCAGAAAATGTTATAAAATGTTCACAGGCTCATTTTTATTGAAGGACTTAAAGTTGCAAATCAGATGTAGCTCTTCCTTTCATTACTGAAACTGAATATGCTCAAGAGGAAATTCCACATTAAACAGGAAAAATAAGAACAAAAGCAAAGTGCTTTGGTTAAGCAAAGCCTGTTAACTCCAATTAACCAGCATTGCTCGGCTGTGTTAGTGCAGCCTATTAATTAATAAGGAGCAAAACATCAATATTAACCTTCTCTTTTTTCCTGGTAAATACTTTTTAGAAACTTATGTTAATTTGCTATATTTTCAAATGACTATTTTACTAAATTTTATTAGAGATAGTAAAGTAATTATATTACCTAAATATAAGATATATTCATGCAGCATATTATTTTCAAAAAGAAAAATAGCATCTTTATCAACCATACACTAAGCACATTAGTTCCATTTTATAACCTTGTTATTCAATTTGTAGTCCTTTTTCAATGTTAAACTTTCCATCATTACTTTCTGTTCTTTATTGAACTCTATGATTGCCTTAGATTACAATGCAAATATTGGTTTTGGGGTACCTTTTATGTGGCTATAACACAGAATTAAGTTTGTTAAATCTTGAAGCTTTTTCTCTTGGATGGCAATTTTTTCTGCTCTCATCCTAAACTTTATTATTTATGTAATAAAATAGGCAATTTCCATTATGCAATGTCATAATCCATTTTCCCTGGAGCTTAGTACTTCATTTTCTATATCACATAATGGAAATAAGTAGTATTTGTGAAAGCAACATGTATTCAGTACCTATGAATGGAAACTTAATTATATCCATACTTATTATTAGGAATGTTTTTATTGTTCAGTCAGTAACTAGACTATTGGACCTATTACCCAACGGTATTTAAAAACAAATGTGATAGAACTGGCAGAGTCAATATAATGGAGTAAGTAAATCTTGAACTCACCTCCTTCCACGATTACATCAAAATTACAACATAAGGTGGAAAAACCACCACTGAGAACCACCTGAGGCCTGCCTGAACAGAATTCCTATAACCAAGGATATAAAGCGGAGGCCACATTGAGATGGGTAGGAGGGATAGACATTCAGTTGAGTCAGGCCCCATCACAGTGTGGCAATTAATAAACTGAGGGAATATCTGAGCTGTAAAGGTTCCCCTGATCAGTGAGGGAGGTCAGAGACCTACACCAGCCTTCCCAGACTGAGGCGCCAATGCCAGGAGAGGATCCCCGTAACATCTGGAATTTAACAAGCCAGGGCAAGACTTGGCCCACACTGGAGCCCCTCTCAAGAGGCTCTAGACCCAAAACACCTCAGCCAGCCTCAACCCAAGCTCTACCCAGAGCTCCACCCAAGCAGCTCCACAAAAAACTCACCTGAAGGTCAGCTCAGCCAAGAGAACCTTAATGAAGTGACTCCTGCTCCCCCACACAACAGCTCTTCTGCTGTAATTGCAGCCAGTCCTCACAGCCATTCTGCTTGAGGCTCAAACCCACCTGCCAATATCCTTGCAGCACTGCAGCCCAACTACAACAGGAGGGCACACAACCAACACAGCGAATACCCCAGGAACACCTGGCTCAGATGTCCAAGGGACATTGTGCCACTAGGCCTCATAGGACCCCTTCTATATTAGATTGCTCTTTCAAGACTGGGAAATGTAACGGAAATACTTAATATACATAGAAACAAAAGCAAGTGACAGTCAAAATGTATTCCAAATGAAAACAGGACAAAACTCCATAATGGCTATAATGTGGTATTTGCCCAGTAAATAGATGGCTATTATATTAATTAGTATCCCCATATCAAGCCAAACAGAGAGTCAATATCTGACAGTAATTATCAGTGATGCATTGTATCTACTATACATTAAGGAGAATTTGTGGGCCTTTTATAAAACTGTAAACTTCAAATCCTTCACAGAAATGTCATCTATTGCAAGAAACTAAAGTAAGGCTATTTAATTATCATTTAGATAATTATAGGGTAAAATAGTGACTAAACTTCAAATATGAATATTGGTAAGCCTGAGTTCCTGAGGAATGTGCTTGGGTCCTATAGCTCCTCCATTCTTCATCTCAGAGACAAATGTGAGCTACTCAAAGATGCATAAGAATGACCTCCCTTCCACCTTGTGACTAAAAGGAGGGGGCCAGTGTGTCTCTAGAGACTCTAGGTCACTCCTGGAGCTTCCCCTTTCCTGAGTTTTCCAGTACCTGAGCCCTTTACTATTTAACTAGCTGGATATGAATTTTCTCTTGCTTGAAACCAAAGTGTCATATCTGATGCAGATTAGAAAGTCTCAGAATTGAGGCTGATGCCCATCTGACATATTTATGGACCATGAAAAATGTACAAATTATAGTGAAAGACTCTTTAAGGCAGAGACCAGGAAAATAATAAAATGACTGGAGCAGATTGAAGACAGCCTACCCTGGGGGAATAAGTGGGAAAAGGGTGGGAACTTCAGGTACAAAATCCCTTTGTGAGTTCAAAAGGAGACCATCTCCCAGTGGTTTCATCAGATACAATATCAGCTGCAGAGAATAGAGGTATATCCTGCTGCTGTGGGCTGTCTCGTTGTTCCTTCCCCCTCATGGAGCCATATTGGTTTATTCTTGGATCTTACTAAGTTTGGCCTGGCAATTGGACTTGGCTGCCTAGATGTATTAAAAGTGATCAGAATTCAGAACTTGGCTTCCTAAGTGCAAGTGACCCACTATTTTTCTTCAGTAATATCATTAAAGCCATGTACATACTTATATAATATGACAAATTAATCCTGGTGCATTAAACAGGTTTTTTGTACCTAATGCAAACAATTTATAACTATTTTAGTACTTGAGTCAAAGAACAGAAGCTTTTTTACAAAGACAAAGTTTTGTGTTATGTGGTCGTGGAGGTAAGGGCTGGTACTGAAAATAGTTCCACAGAGAGTTTTGACTAGGGATACTCTTACCAAGACAATGACCTTGGACAAATTAATTAAGCTTCCTTAGACTTTATCATTTTAAAAAATGGATATGATACCTATATTGCAGTGCTTAGTAATAAGAATTAAATAAGAAGATATCTAAGGTCCACTTGCTTAGCATCCAGTGCTTCCTAAATAAAATTTTTCTTGAATAACCAATGGGTAAAGAGGAAATTGAAGGCAAAATAAAAATGTACCTTGAGACATACAAAAATAGCAATGCAACATATGAAAACTTCAGGGATGCAGCAAAAGCAGTTCTTAGAGGGAGATTCATAGCAATAAACAGGCAAGATTAAGAAATAAGAAATATCTCAAGCAACTAACTCTATACCTTAATGGACTGGATAAAGAAGAATAAATGAAACCCAAAGGTATCAGAAGAAAGGAAATAATAAAATTAGAGCAGAAAAGAAAAAGATCATAGATTTCAAACCCATAGATAATATTATACTCAATGGTATAACATCACTCACAAAAATTAATTCAATGGTGAAAGGTTGAAAGCTTTTTCTTTAAGAGGAGGAACAAGACAGGGGTACCCACTCTCACTACTTTATTTAACACAGTACTGGAAGTCCTAGCCAGAGTAATCAGATAAGAAAAAAAAGTAAACAAATCAAAATTAGAAATGAAGAAGTAAAATTGTCTCTATTTGCAGATATGATTTATATATTAAAAATCCTAAAGACTCCACCAAAATTTTGTTAGATTTAGTCAACACATTCAGTTAAGTTACAGGATACAAAATTACATACAAAAATAAGTATTATTTCTGTGCACTAACAATGACTTTTCTAAAAAAGAAATTAAAAAAATCTCATTTCCAAAAGCATCAAAAACAATAAAATAATCATGAATAAATTTAACCAAGTAGGTGAAAGATCTCTATACTGAAAACTACAAAACATGGATAAAAGAAAGAAGGAAGACACAAATAACTGAAAAGGGACCCCATATTCATGATTAGAGAATTAATATTGTTAAAAGGCCAGCATTTTTATATTAGTAGAAGAAAAAAACACCCATAAAATTTACATGGACCTGTAAAAGATCCCAAAGAGCCAAAGTAATCCTGAGAAAGAAGAACAAGTGGACGAGCATCACACTTCCTAATTTCAAGCTGCATTACAAAGCTACTAGAGGCCCAGTGCACAAAACTTTTGCACGGGGGTGGGGGTCCCCTCAGCCCAGCCTGCACCCTCTCCAATCCGGGACCCTTCAGGGGATGTCCGACTGCCAGTTTAGGCCTGATCCCTGGGCCTAAACCGGCAGTCAGACATCCCTCTCACAATCCTGGACCACTGGCTCCTAACCGCTCACCTGCCTGCCAGCCTGATCACCCCGAACTGCCTCTGCCTGCCGGCCTGATCGCCCCAACTACCCTCCCCGCCAACTGGCCTGGTCGCCCCATGCAGCCTGCTGCTTGGTCGTTAGGTCGACCCTCACTAACCCCCCTGCCAGCCTGGTCGCCCCACGCAGCCTGTTTGGTCATTCATTTGGTTGTGATGGTCGCTTAGGCTTTTATATAGATGGATTATAATCAAAATACTTTGGAACTGGCATAAAAACAGGCAAAAAGACCAATGGCACCGAATTGAGAGCCCAGAAGGAAATCCATGCTTATATGCTCGACTAATATTCAACAAGGGAGTCAAGACTACTCAATGGAGAAAAGATAGTCTCTTTAATAAATAGTGCTGGGAAAATTGGATATTCACATGTAACAGAATGAAACTAGACCACAATTTACACTGCTCACAAAAATTAACTCAAATATATTAAAGACTTACATAAGATATGAGACCATTAGACTCCTAAAAGAAAAATGGGGGGAAAAAAGCTCCTGGACATGGCTTTGGCAGTAAATTTTTGGATATGACATCAAAGCACAAGCAACAAAATCAGATTATATAAAACTAAAAAGCTTCTGCACAGTAAAAGAAATGAGTAACAAGGTTCAATATCCAAAATAGTGTGCTGGAAACAAAAAGAATGTTTTATTGCCCTGGCTAGTTTGGCTTGGTGGATAGAGCATTGGCCTGCAGCCTGAAAGGTCCCAGGTATGATTCCAGTCAAGGGCAAATACCTGGTTGTGGGCTTGATCCCCAGTGAGGGGTGGGGGGTGTAGGAGGCAGCCGATCAATGATTCTCTCTCATCATTGATGTTTCTATCTCTCCCTTTCCCTTCCTCCTCTCTGAGATAAAAATATATTTTTTAAAAAAGAACTTTTTATTGTGACCATTCATTATGGTTCAAGAAAAAGGAGGAGCTATTTGTCTTCCTACTTCTATCCTATATAATAAAAGTATAATATGCAAATCGACACAACGGCAGAATAACTGGTCACTATGATGCACACTGACCACCAGAGGGCAGACGCCGAACACAGGAGCTTCCCCCTGGTGATCAGTGCACTCCCAGGTTTGGCTCGGGGGATAGAGCATTGGCCTGCAGCCTGAAAGGTCCCAGGTATGATTCCAGTCAAGGGCAAATACCTGGTTGTGGGCTTGATCCCCAGTGAGGGGTGGGGGGTGTAGGAGGCAGCAAATCAATGATTCTCTCTCATCATTGATGTTTCTATCTCTCCCTTTCCCTTCCTCTCTGAGTCAATAAAAATATATTTTTTAAAAAAGAACTTTTTATTGTGACCATTCATTATGGTTCAAGAAAAAGGAGGAGCTATTTGTCTTCCTACTTCTATCCTATATAATAAAAGTATAATATGCAAATCGACCCAACGGCAGAATAACTGGTCACTATGATGCACACTGACCACCAGAGGGCAGACGCCGAACACAGGAGCTTCCCCCTGGTGATCAGTGCACTCCCATAGGGAGAATGCTGTTCAGCCAGAAGCCAGGCTCATGGCTGGCGAGCGTAGCAGTGGTAGTGGGAGCCTCTCCTGCCTCCGTTGCAGGCGGGCGGTAAGGAGTGAGGGGTCCTGGACTATGAGAGCCTGGACTGCAAGGGGGATGTCTGAGTGCCGGCTTAGGCCCCCAGGGGGATGGGGCCTATGCAGGCAGGTGGACATCCTCTGAGGGGTCCCGGACTTCAAGAGGGCACAGGCCGGGCTGAGGGATCCCCGAACGCCCCCAGTGCATGAGTCTCATGCACAGGGCCTCTAGTCATGATATAAAATAATGTAAAGGAGTCACTCATTACTTATATAACTTACTTCAATTGTATGGTTCAAGAAAAAGGAGGAGGTATTTGTCTTCCTACTTCTATCATGATATAAAATAATGCAAAGGAGTCACTCATTACTTATATAACTTACTTCAATTAGTGGTTCAGAATAAGTTCTTGGGAAACTGATATGCCCAAATCAAATATAACAACCAGTTTCTTGATGTGCTCATCAAGTAAAATAGAAAACCACAGTAAGAACATTCATATGTTGTTGTGGTCCTAGAGCTATACTGTGAAAGGAGAGAAAGTTTCTTTGTGAATAGAGTGTATTACAATATTCTGATTCTGAGAATGCCAATGCAAGTAATTTTTATCAATTGTTCTATGGGTCATAATCACATATCATCATCTTATCATTTCCAAAGCAGTGAACACTGAATGTGACATCAGCCTTATAGTAGCGTTGGGTTTAGGACTGAACATATTGATATGCACTCTAGTCATGACAATTCCTAAAGAAAAAAAATTAATTATAATCCATTTACATCAATCACCACAAGTAATGATGTGCCCATCACCTTGTCATTTGGTTTGCAGCATTCAGTTGCCTGGCAAACTGGAGAGTTTATGAAGCATTAAACTGTGTCACTGTTAGCCAGATCAAATTCCCTGTAACATTATACGGACATAAAGTGCTTTGTGAGGGAGATATGGAAAATGTTAACTGAACTGCCCTCGGAAGACAGAAAAATGGTTGTGATATATAATACTTGGGATGAGTATTATTCCTTTCTTGGTGTAAGCCCATTATGATTTCTAAAGGACTAAAATCAAATTATAAGGGGAAAAAAGTATAGGACTCTAACCTGGAAGATGTACAGATAGACATATCAAATGTAATGTTCTAAATGAGAAAGAAAGAAAGGGGAAGGGAAAAGGGATATAACATGACTCACTCTGTACATTCTAGAAATAGAGAGCCCAGGTGGGGGAGGCCCTGGGAAATCATCTTTTTTCCCCTGGGATTTTGTGGATGGGAAACCAAAGCCTGGGGAAGGTGAATGGATAGCCAGAGGCAGCACAGGTAGAAAGTGACAGGCCCCTAAAATTTAATGCAGTATTTTTTTCAGTATAGCCCAAATTAAATTTAACTCAGGGAGCAAGACTGATTTCCATAAAGTTTGGATTAAAATTAAAGTCAAGTCCCACATTTATGGGTATACAAGACAGAACAAATCCTGAAGAGTAAAAAAAGGTCCTCTGAAGGGCAAAGGTCATGGGCCCACCTTGAGAGGGGAGGCCCAGGAATCCTTGACCTCTGCTCAGAGGACAGGGATGGAGGCCATGGACCACTATTCTGAGGCCTGTGGTGTGACCCACAGTTTTAGTGCAAGGCCTCCGGCAACTCTGCCGAGCAATTTGGTTTCCCGGAGGTCTGCCTGGTGTACTTTACAGAAGACATTTATATGTGACAGTGAAAAATACTGTTTCTGGAGGGGAAAAGAACAATCCAGTTAGCTCTAGGTTTTCTATTTCTTCATTTCATTTTATTTTTTTGCCTTTATATCCCTAGCCAGCTTTTTCACAAGACCCACAAGTCTCCAAACCCTCCAGGAATTCAAAATTTGCCAGATGCAACACACTCTTAACCCCATCTAAACAACACTGCAGCCATTATAAAAAAGTATAAACAAGGTAACAAGCACCTGGGAAAACCTCCTTTTAAAAAAGAAAAGCTGAATTTTATTTCACAGGATCCTGTTCCTGCCTATTAGTAAGCTCAACTGAGGCACATGTGTGCCAACATTTTTTGGGGGGAAGGGCCGTATGTTGTTTGAGGTCTAAACATGATTATAAGATACAAAAACAATAATCTGCAAATGGCCCACACTTTCTGAAGGGGTGTTTCTTACTTATCTATTAATCAGGAAATGACTGTTTAATTAGAAGAAAATGGTACTTTGGTCTCAGCGACATTCTCTATCCTGGTCAAAGCACAAAAGAATGCCAGCCCTTTCCCTGTTACAGCTTTCCCCAGGGCTTGGTGACAATCCCCTCTACCTCCTGGTGAAATCCCAGCTCAGCTTCCTTTTCCCACGGGTCAGTTCCTCCCGTCTCCCAGGAAGACAGATCCTTGTCTTTCTCAAGATTACTCCTTCTCTTTAGTTTTTATCCCTTGTCACAGAAATCTTGCTCAGGGATTGATTATCCCTCTTTCTCCTAAAAGTCTCACCTTTCTTCTTCCTGTATTCTAGCCTAGCATTTCTCAGAGTGGTCCTCTGACCAGCAACATCAGCATCACCTGCAAACTTGTTACAAATGCCAGATCCCAGGGCTCAGCCCCAGACCGACTGAATCAAAAAGTCTGGCTTGGAGCCCAGTAATCCATGTTGTAACCAGCCCTGCAGGTGGGTCTGGAGCAGGCTAACAGTGGAGAACCACAGCTCTAGTACATTCCATCTTTTTATTAGTGGATCACACCACAGCCTGAGCTTCCCTTCACCTCACCTGTCAAGTGCCTCAGGGCACTTGGTCTCTCCCTTTTCTCTTATTATGTTTGCTTTTCAAACTACTTGTTATAATCAGTGTCACTTTGCATTTTGAGGAATTATACATTTTGGTTGATTTTAGTGCTACCAAATAATATAGGGGTAAATAAAGCTGGGAATAGAGTAGTGATTTACGGATTGCTAATCTTTTCTCTAGCTCTGTTTGACTGAAGTGGACTCATCTTACTGGTCTTACTCAGGGCTAGTGAAGAATTATTGAGTAAACAGGATTGGTATTTTCTCAGTCTGCCAATCATATCATTGATGTGTTGGAAAAGTACTGACAAGTGATGGTAGGTAGTGGGACAGCTTGGGTTGAGAGAACCTGGCTTCTTCATTGTGTGACAATAAAAATTATTGTTGTTCTGATAATGATGACGATGAAGATGATGATGATGATTACTCATGATATACAAGGATATTTATGTGTGCTTTTTTTCTTTAAAACCTTACAGAAACCTGGTGACTTATGTTTAATTTCATTTTTTAGACAAAGTGTAGGGCTATTAAGGAACTTGCCCAAATTAATACAGCTGAAAGATGGCAGGGAGCTGGATTTCAAACCAAGGTCTGTCTAAGCCTGTAGAACAGGTGTTAATGACACCTGTGGGAGAGTTGTTGAGGAGATTCATCTAGTCATGTATTTATTAGTTCATTCAAAAATACTTGTGGAGCCCTGCTTTCTGGGGGGCACCAGGGTTGGCTCTGGGAACATAGAGAAGAAAGACACAGTCTACAAGGAATCATATTCTAGTGGAAAGAGAGATAGCTCCATTTCTGTTCATTTCTATAAGAGCTATGATTTGGAGCCCCCCCCCCCCCCACACACACACACACACACGGAGCTGAGGGAGCCTGGAGACTGACTACACAGGGCATGTAACCTGGGGCAAGTATTCATGGAAGCCCTCCTAAGGGCAATGACATCAGAGTTTTGGTAGAGGAGCAAGAGTCAGCCAGGAAACAAATCACAGGAAGGGGACATGGGAAAAGGCATTTCAGGCCAAAGGAATAGCATGTCCAAAGGGGAAGAGCCAGATAAAGCATGGCATATTTGAAGAACATCAAGTGTGTTATGGCAGAGAGAGGTAAGAAGGAAGAAATAGGGAGAGGAAAGACCACAGGACCTTCATACCCTGCTAAGGAACTGGAGTCTTCCCAGAAGTCATAGGGAGGTGGGATACTTTTAAGCAAAAGAATGAGATTTAGAAATATTATGCTGCTAATAGTGTGGAGAATGGATTAAAAAAAAAAACTGGACCGAATGAGTGCCCAGCACTACTTTGTATTCTGCTGTTTGAGGAGGAGCTAGGTGTCAGGATTCTAATTGTGATGGGCTGAATTGTATCACCACAAACTGATAATGGAGGAATGTTGAAGTCCTGAGAAAGGCATGAAACCCTCTCAAGCACCTGACAGTCTTTCATGCCCACTGGAAAGTCGGTCATCTGAAATCCGGTATCTGTCCAGCCACCAGCAAAGGCAACCCAGGGCCTCAGAATGTGGCTGTGTTTAGAGGCAGAGTCTTTAAAGAGGTAGTCAAGTTAAAATGAGGTCATGCAGGGGAGCCCCAGTCTGTTAAGATCAGAGTCCTTATTTTTTATAAAAAGGAGGGAGGACCATGTGGAGTCATAGGAGAGGACGGCCATGTACAAGACAAGGAGAGACACCTCAGAAGAAACCAACCCTGCTGAAAACTTTCTCTCCGACTTCTCACCTCAAGAATTGCGAGAAAATAAAGTTCACTCGTTTAAGCCATCCAGTCTGTGGTACTTTGTTATGGTGACCCAAGCGAAGGAACACACTTATTGTTAAATAGCCCATATTTGAAATGACAGCTGCCTATTCAAATTAAAACAACGATGTTGCAGGAAATTCTCCTGTAGACAGCATCAGGCCCACCCAGCAAATGTGTGCTGAGCTTGCTACAAGTAAGCTGTTAGCTAGGCGCATCTTTTCTCTTTTTTTACCTTTGTAAGGAAAAATAAAAGAACAACAGAGACTTCCACCTGCACCACAGACCTGTCCGGAGGATGAATTAGTATGATCGAAAGCATTCGAGCCCCCGGGATGAAGGAACGCTGTGCTAAATGCAAGGCAGTCTTCAGTCTAAATCTCTTGTTGGAGTGGAGTGTGCAAATAGGTGCTCCTGCCTGAATACAAAGGCATAAACCCTCTTAAGCACCTGACAGTCTTTCATGCCCACTTGAGAATCAGTCATCTGGAACCTGCCACCCCTCCAGCTACAAGCAAAGGCAGCTTCCTCTGTCACTTTCCCGCAGCATCACAAATTACAGAAAGGGAGCAAGTACCAAATGAGGCGGAGACCCTGCAGCTGGAAGTAGGCAGGACAGCGCCACTGTGAGGCTCCGGACCCTGCAGAAAAGTGTGAAGCTCAGACTCACCTGCTGTGTTATTGCCAGTGACTCTGTGATCAATATCACTGCTGCACAAAGACAGCGGAGTGGAGAAACAGCCCAGAAGCATGCTGTTCACCCTCACCTAAACTGCTGTTGGTTAACCATGGAAGAATTGTCCATGGACATTTAGAATATCCAATAATACCCAACAAGGAATAGAAAACTTGTTGCATTAAGAGATTTTGGCACTGCACATATTTTGTCCCCTTCCTCTTAACATTGAAACAGAATTTTAAAGACTATTATAATGTTCACTTTAATACCACCACATTAGTTTCTAAAATAACCTTATCAAAATATATATTATTATCTAAGTTCTTGAGGTAATTCAGTGTTCTTTCAGTTATTGGCTTTCTTTAAAATGGTCAAAAATAAAGTTTGAGCCCCAAACTTTGAATTCTTTGAAGACTTTTTCAAATGGCTTTTATTATTTTAAAAGACAAACAAAAGATACCTCAAAACTGGAAAATACAGTATTTATGACTAAATATTTTTAAAAATACATTATTTTTAAAAAATACTTATATAAAGTTAATAATGATTACTTAAAGGGAAATGGAAAACTATTCTTAAAACCTACTCATAAAATCTATTTTATAATCGAATTTACTTGTAACATTTTATGTTTTAAAATCCATTCATAAAATAGAGTATATAAAATACTTTAACACCATCTAAAAAAAAAAAGTTTAAGTAAAACACGGCCTACCCAAAAATACCAGTATACCCAGCTTCTGCATGAGTTTATTTTCTGGATGCTGACTCAGATGCTAGTCAATGCCCTATACTGCATATACATATAATAGTTTCCAGTGATAATTGGTGATATGAATAATGAGCATAAGACCCTGAGCCATCCTTATTCATCAAGGAAAGACTCCTTTAGACTCATTCCAATGGCCATCCTGTTACACAAAACCACAATAATACAGGTTTGGAAGATTTTAACGTTGAAATGAAGAAATAAATGAGTGGTGCTGGTTAGCCAGAACTGAGCCAGAATTTACACAGAAAGATCAATGGTCTGGAATGTTGCACCGTGGCTAACTGATCAAGGTTTAGCATCATGCCATGAGATAAGGTCAAATACAACTTTTCCTTACAGAATAAGCACTGTGCGTCTCTATAATTAAGCGTATTAAAACCCCACAGCATGTAGTTCCATAAAAATAAATTCAGCTCAAATGTAGACATTAAGAAATGTAAGCTCTGGCCGGGTTGCTCAGTTGGTTGAGCATCATCTGGTACATCAAAAGGTTGCAGGTTCCATCCCTGGCATATAGGAGTGTGTGTGTTATGGAGGGGGGAGGGGGCGCGCAACCAATTTAGGTTTCTCTTTCTCTCTCCTTTCCTCTATCTATAAAAATCAATAAAAATATATCCTCAGGTGAGGATTTTTTTTAAAGGAAAACTTTTATTTTCAGGTGATACACTATGGAAGCTGAAATAGTATACTATTTCAAACTCATTCAGTATTTATTCAAACACATAACTATCTCCTGCTGATTTTTAAGTGGATTATTTTGTACATCATGTGCTTTTGTTCAACTAGAGCCATTTCTAAAGTTTTTATTGATTAGAGTATTTTTTTAAGACTGTTTGTTTCACTGCTAGCAAAATGAGTTCCTTGGAGATTGTGGATGAGTGCTCAGAGTCTTTAGAGAAATGAAGTGTGTCTGTTACAATTACTCTGGCATGCTTCCTTGAGGGAAGAAGAGAATCTATTGAGGTCTAGGAAAGACTGACTACTTCTGAGATTTTAGAAAACAGTTCCAAATTCTCTATTTTTTAAAAAATTCAGTTTCATCATCTCAGAAAATGTGGAATTAGGTACAGATGGTTGTCTCATTTTCATTTGAAGGAGTGGGTTTGTGTGAGAATTAATATAAACAAACGCCAACAGAGTTTGTTTATGCTTACAAGGAGATCAATGCCAAAGAGATTGTGGGATGGCAGCAGATGGGCCCCAGGCACATTGTGAAGCAGATTGAGTTGGTTTTCTAAGTCCCCATCCTGTCTCTCTCTCTCTCTCTCTCTCTCTCTCTCTTTCTCTCTCTCTCGCCCTTTCTTATGACTTCCTGTGCCTCCCTTTTCTCCCCCTCTGGCATCAGTATACTATTTTACTTCCAGTGTGCCCCCCAGTCATACCAGTTCTCAAGAAGAAAGCAGAAAACAGATTTAAATGCCAGCTCAGATTTACAGACAGTGTCAAGAACCTTGGGGGAAGGGGAGGGGCTGGTTTTGTACCCTGCATGCAAGCTGACAAGGTAGCCTGCCATGGTTCCATGGATGCTGGCAGGAGACATGGCTTTCCAGCCAAAGGCAAAGGACTGCTTTTTACTCACAGCAATAGCAGTGGCCAGAGGATCAGCATTTCCACTGGTTCCCTGAGCCCTAATTGCCACAGGGTTGTGCCAGGAGGGCCAGAAGATGACTTTCTATGTCAGTAGAGGAATTCCAAGCTCAGGAAACTCTAGTCTTTTATTAAGGACAGCAAACCTGGCCCACACCTGCCCAGAGGGGACAGCAGACACACATGCACTCTACCTATGCAGATGCCACAACCCCTTCTTCCATGGCTGTTTACTGGAACACCAAGTCCAGAACAAAGGGTGGTCAGGGCTCTGTCCATAGGATGGGCAGAAACACAGCAGACTCATGGAGATTAACTCCCAACAGGCACATCCTCTGTGTGTGTGGAAGGGTCTGTATAGGAACTTATGGGTGTTTGGTTACAATGGACATCAGTACAACATTCCCAATAAAATAATATAATTCCACATTAGTAGGGTGGAAGTTAAAAAGACTCTTAGTTTGTTTGTAAATTGATAAAATATAAGGCTCCAAAAACTCTTGAGTAGCTGGCTGAAATATGTTCAATTGAATGATTGAAGTATTGTCAGCTGAGGGTTATGTTAGTGTTTTGATGTTTACATATTTTAGGAAAGTGAAGATGGACTTAAAAGGTCCACAAATCTGACTTAAAGCCTGATATTCCAAAGGGATGTTGACGTTCATTGGAGAACAAAGACTACGCAAATGTTTTCTGTCATCAGCCATGATGTGCAACTGTGTTTCCGGGTCAGAGCCTTTTCTCTTTTCTGAACAACTTCTTTGGGTTCCTTCAGGGATCTCTTATTTTTATCACACACATTCTCAGTAGAGAGTCCCCTTTTACCTTTGGAGTGCCATATATTCCAAGACCCCCAGTGGATGCCTGAAACTGCAGACAGTATTGAACCTTATGTATACTAATGTTTTTCTTATACAGCAATACACTTTATGGTTTCTCTTTGAAATATCCAAATTGCCAGCATCACTGCTTTTTCACGTTGGGGCCATTATTAAGGAAAATGAGGGTGACTGGAACACAAGCACTGTGGTCCAGCAAAGGACAATGAGAAAGCCCAGATAGTGACTGTGTGGGTTGTGTATGCAACAGGGAGATGCTGGACAAAGGGATGGTGCACATTCCAGGCGGGAAGGAACTGGGTGTGCGAGATTGCATCACACTACGCAGAACAGGGCCAAATGTAAAGCTCATGAACTGTTTATTTCTGGAATTTTCCATCTAATATATTTTGACCTTGGCTGACTGCAAATAAGTGAAACCACAGCAAGCAAAACTGTAGATTGGGGGTGGGGGGTGGGGTGTTGTATATAACAACAACTTCCATTCTCCATCTTCTAAATTTTGCTCAAAAGCCTCATTGGCAGAGGCTAATGTGGAAATGTCTCAGGGATTCTGGGAAACAGTTCCCAGACTTCTAGCCCTTGATTAAAGGAGAGAACCTAGAGGTGGGGGTGGTGGTACTAGCTCATCGACAGAAGTTCTAAGATATGAGAAAACAGAATCCAACAGTCAGTAGTATTCATATGATGGGATTCATTGCAGCCATTAGCTACATTTGGCACTGCCTGAAAAATGACATGGAAAAATATTCACTATATTAGTTCAATGAAGAAATCTAACGTACAAAGCAGAATAGTGTATCCCTACATTAGTATAACAGGGTATAACCTGATGCACTTCCAACTTTGTAGTAAAACTTTTTCTCAATGCAAAATTTGAAATTTCAGACATTGTGTTAAAATCCCATTTGAAAAACGGGCCCCTAAATAAAAAATGAAGCTCATTCAAGGTAATATGTGCAAAACCTGGAGAACAGCAGCTCTATATGATTTTTAGCTTAATATAACATTAGGAATCAACACCCTAAGATAGTACATTGCCCAATGATACTGTCCTATATTCTAGTTATGCTGACTTTTAAAATAAATGATATAATCTGAAAAGGAGAGATAATTTTTATGACTAGTTGTTTCAGTAAGCCAATGACTGCTGTCGAGATCACATCTACTTAAAAACCATAAAATCACAAATGTTTTCACCATGTTCATGATAACAGAGGAATACAGTTGATTTTCTTCTGAACATAGTGGTTTAATTTGAGTCTGTCCTTCAAAAATACCATCTGTTATCTGGTCCATTACCAAGATGGATGCCACAGGCTATTGTTGAGAGAACCAACCTTGGACAAGTAATCGGTATTTTAAAAAATGATTTGAGCATATTACTCTTCTTTGCAGAGTGATCATGCCACATATGTAGCTGTTGTCTGATAAAGTATTTTATTGGAATGGAATTGTTTACCCTGAGAACTCACTCACTCTGGGTGTCTCCAGGAGAAGTTTTTCAGGTCATGCTATCCCTGCTAATGTTACTCAGTTAATCTGTCCTCGGTTGGTTCTGCTCCATATATGACTTTTTAAATTGTCGTTATTTTCTCCCAAGGTGATATTCAGACAGAATTCCAGTCTACACTTGCGTACTGGCTTTCATTCACAGTTTAATTTCTATCCCTCTTCTCTTCAACTGGAACTTAAATAATAGCATTTAAAGATCAGAGATGCGTTTTTAATTACTTCAGTGGGAGAGTAGAAAATCTCTAGCTAAAGATATATGTTCTAGTAGGGAAGACCTTATACAGATTACTGTGAATTGTTTTATTTACATTTCCCTGTGATTATCTGAAAGACCTAGATGAAGGAAGATTGAACAAAAGCACTAAAAGTTAAAAAATGGAACTGCCTTATGACTCAACAATTCTACTACAAAAATAGCTGAAGAAAACCGAAACACTAATTCAAAAGAATATATGTACCCCTATGTTCATTGCAGTGTTATTTACAATAGCCAAGATTTGGAAGCAGCCCAAGTGCCCATCAGTAGATGAGGGGGTAATAAGCTGTTTCACATTTACACAATGGAATACTACTTGGCCTTAAAAAAGGAAGAAAATCTTACCCTTTGCAACATCATGGATGGACCTGGTGAGCATTATGCTAAATGAAATAAGCCAGCCAGAGAAAGACATATACTATATGATTTCACTTATATGTGAAATCTAATGAACAAAATATGCTAACGAAATAGAGACAGACTCTTAGATACAGAGAACGGGCTGACAGCTGTTAGAGGGGAGGCCATTTGGGAGGCTGGGTGAAAAAGGTGAAGGGATTAAGAAAAAAAATACCTCATAGACACAGATAACAGTAAGATGATTACCAGAGGGAAGGGGAGGTGGGAGGAGGTAAAAGAGGATAAAAGGGGGATAAATGGCAACAGAAGAAGACTAAACTTTGGGTGGTGAACACACGATACAATATACAGATGATATATTGTAGAACTGTACACTTGAAACCTGTATAATTTTATTAACTAACCAGAGGCCTGGTGCATGAAAATTGTGCATGGGTAGGGTCCCTAGGCCTGGCCGGCGATCAGGGCCAACTGGGGCCTTCAGGCTGCTGGCCAGGGCCTTCCTTCCAGCTGCCGACCAGGGCCTCCCTTCATTCCGCGCTGCCCCCTGGGGGTCAGAGCACATCATCGCGAGTGATCAAACTCTCAGTCTCCCAGTTGAACTCCCGAGGGGACAATTTCCATATTAGGCTTTTATTATATAGGATAACAATATATTCAATAAAAATTTAAAAAATGTATTATTTGCATCTCCTTATATGGGTACATAATAAATGCTTTGATCAAAAATTTTAAAAAATAGGTAAAGAGGCCATATACTCTCTGGATTTGGGCTTATAATCACAAATCTGGCCAATTTATAATAGTTAAGATAAACACAAGCACACACATATCTAATATATGCAAATATTGTGTGGGTAATTATGGAAGGTAATGAGTGTAATTCTCTAAAAGAATAAACATAATAGCATTATAAAAATATTATGAAGATTTGAAAAATAATGAGCATATCTCTGCAAATGAACTGTTTAAATTAGTCACATTAAGGAAAATAAACTATTTTAATCTATCAAGCCCATTATATTAAAATACACTTCATTTAATGGATTAATCTCACAAGAAATTACATAATACTATACAAACAGTGGTGATGTGATTACCAAATTGATATTCTTGCCCCCAACCCTGTCCATGTACAAATAGATATATAATTCAATTCTTGAGAGATGTGCTAAGTCTTTTTAGGAAGGGCATTTGGGAAATTAATATCAGTTTTATTAGTTTTTTCACACTGCATTAAAAACAAATACAAATAATTAAAACAGATTGTGCATAATTTAAGTATGAACAGTTCTTAAATAGAAAAGAAGCAATGTAAGGGATGAGTCACACTAAAATAAATACTCAATTTCCTGGTGTGTTTTTAGGTGAAGTTTTTCTGGCATCAGGATGTCAAATGAATAACCTCTCCCAGGCACTTAGAACTTCATAACCCAAGGAAAGCATGTTAGTGTTTTCAACAGGAATCAGCAATGCATTTAGTCACAAATATTCTTTTTTCCCCTAAACTATAACACTTCATATTGCAAATACTCTAGTTGCAAAAAAATAAAAATAAAAATCTAACTTTGAACAGTTTGCATTTACCTTTACATCATTCTTCTGCATTTTAAGAAGTTTAAATACAAGTAGTTCCCAATTTCCTGTTCTGTAGCTGGTAACCTAGCCCAACACCATCCAAGCAGTGGCCAAGAGCACAGACTCTAGTTTTGATCCCAGCCCTGCCATTTAAATAGGGTGTTACCCTGAGCAAGTCATTCAGCCCCTCTGCCTTGGTTTCCTTCTTTACAAAATTCGAGTAACATTCCTAACTGACAGGAATGTGCTTATGAAGGTTAGTAAATATATTGAACAATGTTTGGCACAGAAGCACTACACAGTTCGTTACAATCATACTCTCCCTGAGGAATAGTTTATGTGTGTACAAACACGATGGCTGTTTTGTGATTTAAATCAGAAAAGCAGGTTATATCAGAGTGACAGGCACCTGCTTTTGCATACCATTTTTTAAGCATGGTTTTACATTTTAAATGGTTGAAAAAATAAAAGCAATAATATTTTGTGACACGTGAAAATTATAGGAAATTCAAATTTCAGTGTCCACAAACAGCATTTTATTGGAACACACATGGCAGAGTTGAATACGGCCACAAAGCCTAGAACACTGACTATCACCCTCAGAAAAGGTCTGCTGATCTGTAGGGGATCGTTTTATAAAAGTGTTGCCCTTTCTTCCATTCTTGAATATAACACGGCAATAATTCAATAACTTTATTTTTTCCCAAGAAATCAAGTGAAGCGGAGTGTTATTAAGGAATCTTTAGTTTCATTTTTTAAATTAGAAATGCCTCCTTTAATATTCCCAGAAAGTATAGAATGGGTGAAGACCAAATTAGTCTTCAATTTTACATAATGTTTTTTTAACATAATCTGTGTTTCTCCAAAAACTTCATTTTTAATACCAAAGGTTTTTTGTTTGATTTTTGGAGATACTAGTTCTTATTTTCTGATCCTTCTAATGATTTTTTAAATGTGGAGACAACTCTATCTTATACTTTTTTTTAAATCTCCACTGTTGCCTAGTATTTAGCAAGCACAGGATTGGCCATTTGATATATCTTCATTGAGATTTATTGACTTGAATTAAATTACTTGGAGTTAAGTAAAACATCTCAAACAATAAACCCTCAGTAATCTGGGCTGTGTTTACTATGTCCTAAGGCCTTGCAAATAGAAGCCACAATTTAAAAGTTCTAAAATAATTACAGAAATAAATAGGGTGCCATATTGCTTACTACAAAGCTCAACTGTCAATTACCAATTCAATTTTCAGCTGGCAACATGTAAATGGAGAGAACTTACCATATGCACTATCTTGTAACTGAAATGGAAGTGTTTTTTGGGGTCTCCCTTTGCTTTGTGGTTCTAAATATTTTAGCATGATTAATTATTTCTTTTGCTAAGCTATTATCTTATTAATTTAAAAATGTCATAAGAATAAACAGAAAACCTAGTGAAAATGACTTTTCTCCTTTGTTGTAGGGCTACATGTTATCCCACCCAAACAATACAGCTCTCACATTTAAAGAAACATTTGCAGTTTGACATTCTCTCTCGGTATAGAGAAAAATTAACAGGTAATGCCAGAATGACCCATTTCCACGCTGCCTTTTATCACTGTGCTCATTTAGACATCATCTAAAAACTTTTTCAGGACATACTAAATTGGCTTTAAATTTATGGCCAGCTTGAAAGTGAAACAACATTGGGAATTGCTTTCCTTGGTTTATATCTGCATCCCTTTAATATGCCTGTGTTGGAGATTGGAATTCCTTTACCCCAAATAATTCCTTAAGAAAAAAAAAAGGAACCATTCATGCTTTGTACAACAGAATGGGCCTGCAGGTATTTGAACAGGGATTTGAATTTTTAATGTCACCGCTTAGCCTCTGAGTATTTTGGGGCAAGTTAATTTTCAAGGTATCATTGACCTTGTGAGATAAGGTGTTAATATCCATTCTTTGCAATATTCTTGTTAATATTAGAAATAATAGATGTAACACAACTGTTGTGATAAACACTCTGTCAATGATGGATATTGTTGTTTATGTCATAAATCTGGTCAAAGTCTTTATTGACCCAGTGAAAATCTCCTCCCTGTTTCTCTGAGTGATCATTTCCTTCTTCCTAATCAGTCTCTAGTAAAATAAAGTAATTTGTTAGGGAACTTGGTTTAATAACCATCAACTACATTAGGGCTTTGTCCTGCGATTTGGACTTAAGTTGTAGCTTCTGACTGAGGCTGGGACATAAAGTTTGTCCATGTGGCACTGAACTCTTCCAGGGTGGGGAAGAGATCAGTGAGAGCTGGGAGCCAAGGAAAACAGCAGGGGAAAAAAATAAACTTACCTTACAGGAAGAAACTTCCCTTCTCTCACTCATGGTCACTTGAATTTCATATATCTTTGGCAGGTATTATTAAGGTCAAGGAGAACTTTAAAGAAGTTGTTTTGTGCCCTCCAAACCTCCTTCATAACCCTATCCCACTACATGCTTTAAAAGTAGCCTCTTTTAGAGATGTTCAGAGGACTAGTCTCTTCACTTACTATAGGACAAGAAATTAGTCTTCTGCCTTTCTACTCTCCTGTTTCTTCATAATTCATGCTACTCAAGTATAATTTACTCAGAATTTATTCAAGGTTTACACATTAACTTAACAAATATTGAGTGACTACCAATATTCCAGATGTTGAATATGCAACAGGATAAAAATAACTAGTAGAAATTCCTGCCTTCATTGAGCTTATATTCTGGTGGAACAGTATAGACAATTAACTGAACAAATAAAATATTGTGTATATTTAAAGGGAGTAAGTGCAAGAGAGGGGAATACAAAGTTCTGGGAAGTAGAGTTGCAATTCTAAATAGTGTTGGGGAACAGCTTTGGGGTGACAGTTAGTAAAATAACCAAGGATACAGGTCAGGAGAATATAAAATGAGAAAATATTCTAGGCAAGAGAAGCCATAAGTGCAAAGGTCCTGAGGTAGGAAGATGCCCTGCATGGTCCAATAAGAGGAAGGAATCCACTATAGTTGGATTAAAGGAGGTGAAATCAGATGATCAGGGGTGGTGTAGAGGCATATGGAGAATATCCAGGCTCATGTAGGCTACTAAAAATACTTTGGCCTTTACTTGAGTATTACGGGGACCCTTTAAGGGTTTTGTGATTTTAAAAGGCTCACTCTAACTGCTGTGTTTGAAACTGTGAGTGACCAACAAGGTCAAAGGCTGTTGATGGGCCTTAGAAGATGAGGACTGAAAACAAGTCACTATACTTAGCAATAATAGTAGGTCTCAGGTGACTAAAATAAGAGATGTTTTGGTGTGCCTGTTTGGAGTCATTTCAAGGAAGAATGAAAGAAAAATAATTAGAATCAGCAAGCATATTTTTCATAATAATTATTATTATTTCAACTGAGTTTTGTCAAAAAGGGAGCAGAGAAATGGGTCAATAGTTGGACAGGAAAGCATGGTTAAGTCTTGTTTTTGATAGAAGAAATTTATTTGCATAATAATGGAATCAATTTGCAAAGGGCAAAACAATTGATAATGCAGGTAAAAGGGATGAAACTGTTGGAGAAATTTCCAGGCACAAAGTAGGGGAACGGAGACTAAGTACACAAGAGTAGCAAGACCTAGAGGTAGGGACAGCTGATCTTAGTAGCAGAGAGGGAAGCTGAGTGTGGGTGAATGAAGGCATATAAGGCCCCTTAGCCTTTCGAGGAAGGAACATTCAATATTTAAATATAAGGGACTATTTAGCTAACTCAATCTCTAATCATAAATTTAAAATGAAGCATTTCCATCAGGATAAAGAAGTACATTTTCTGCTGAGATAGAAGACTAATTAAGCCTCTTAACTCCTACTATGCAATTATAACCCTGAGAAAAACATTACTCTAATTGAATGTAGCCCATGTAGGGAGTACACAGTTCATCCTTTTCCTTATGTCTGGGAGGGCCTGTAGCATCTCCAGTTTGTAAATGAGCTCCTTCATTGGGAACTAGGATTCGGAGGTTTGCTCAAGCACAAGAGACAGCTTGGTTTAAATGCTCTTAGAAAAATTGCCACTAAAATTAAATTCATTTCAGTCAAACTTTTAACTCCACTGATTGAAAACTCTTTGGTTTTGAATCAATGAAAAGTGTGTTAAGACTTGACAGTTGAGTGGATGGGTGGTCAATTTGGAAGCCCATTGTTATGGCTGCGTGAGTCACAATAAAAACAAGAATGCTGGCTGCCAAAAGGAAAGCCTTTGCACAAGCCAAAACAAAGCCTCTAGACTCTAACTTAACCAGTGTTTCCATTGGTATCCACAAATATTAGTGCAAACACAGAGACAGGTTTCAGATGAACTTGGTGGAAAAGGCCATTCATATTTTATCATGTTGGCTTAAGGAATTTTCAGTTGTCGGCAGTGTTTTACTCAGGCTTAGCCGAAACTCCTGGATAGTCGTCAATACTTTCATGCTCACCAATGCATTTAAAATATGTTCTTGTCTGTGTAGACAAAGGCATCGCATTAAATTTGTGAAGGTAGATTATTTTTCTCTAGTCTACTGAGGTAAACGAATCAAGCTAGAACCAAAACCTCAATAAGATGAAGTAAAAATAAATGCTGTTCAGATTTGAAAGAAAATAATGGACCATCTCATCCTTGGCTCATTTAATGCTTTATATTCTATGCTTTCAAAATGTCTTCCTAAACATTAAACACGAGTCTTCCTAAAATGGTGACGGGAATGTAGTAATGCCTCCAGGTACAAGTTATTACGCTTTCTGTAAAAATATAGTTATTAGTTCTGGTCAGTGTGGCTAGGTTGGTTGCCAATTCCATTCCAGTCAGGGCACAGGACCAGGTTGTGGGTTGGATCTCTGGTGGCTGGGGGTGGGGTGAGGGAGGAGGCAGCTGACCTATGGTTCTCTCTCAAATAGATGTTTTTCACTCTCTCCCTCACCTTCCCTCTTATTCTAGAAATCGATAAAAATATTATATATACATATATACACTAATATGTTGTTTACAAATAAATTTTTCTAATATTGGCATGTAAATATATAAATAAATCTATTGCTTTGCACATTCATCACATGGCAAAAGAAGAACGTACTTCTGAAGAAATCTGATGCTTCTTAACCTCTCTCTCACTGAGTTTCTTTTCATTCAAGATGTGAAAAGGACTTAATCTTTCACTTTGTTATTTCTCTGAAGAACAAATGTCCACATTATCTCTATGGCTATATGATGCGTAAATGGCAGGCAAACCAAAGCCTGTCATTTGACCATTCTGATTCAATTTTTATATTACTAAGAGCTCAGATTTAAGAAAAAATGATTGGATTATTTTATGTTTATGGACAGAACAGACAGGCTGTGTTATGATGCAATGCAATGCTAGGCTTTGGACCTCTCAGAATGCCTCTGACCAAAGAAAAGGAGCCAAGCTTCAGGAAGTTTTATATGTTCCTTCAATAAAATCACTCATTGTATTTTCAGAAATGCTTTCTATCATGAAGTCAGTGTCATTATAAACAAACACGTTGAAATTAGCATGAAGAGAACAAAATAATCCCAGATCCTGCCCTAGAGAAAAACCTCTGCTGGCCAGTTTGGATGGATGAACATACATTCCCTCCTCCCTCCATGAAGTCAGCTGCCTGAGGCCAGACAGGAGGACCGCTTGTCTGCAGCCTGCTCCCAGTCCCCTGGCCAAGCTGTGCTTCCACCCACCCAGCTGCTCACCAAGGCTTGCAGTATCTGTTCTCTTACAGTTGATGTCTTCTTGACTTGCTATTTTAATGCCACAATGCATTGAAATTTTACATGATGCTATAAAATGTGATGTATAGAGAAAAACTTGTTCCAGGAAAACCAACTTTACTGATTTGTAAAGAAAGCCAGTAAAAAAATATCAAAATCTATTTCAAAATGATTATGGTCAAATAATTGTAAATTATGGACCAAAGAAAGCATAAAAATAGAAATATAGAGAGCAACCTGATGATTATATATTTCACTCTAAAATGATTATACACATACTCATAAATGCATATATACCTTATTATTTTTTAATCTTTACCCTAGGATATGTTTTTATTGATTTTAGAGAGGAAGAGAGGGAGAGAGAGGGGGGGGAGAGAGAGAGGAAGAGAGAGAGAGAGAGGAAGAGAGGGTGAGAGAGAGAAAGAGAGAGACAGAGAGAGAGGAAAAGAGAGAGAGAGAGAGGAAGAGAGAGAGAGAGACATATGAGAGAGAAACATCCATTGGTTGCCTCCAGCAAACTCCGTGATGGGGATCATACCGGTAACCTAGTTATGAGCCCTGACTGGGATCGAATCCATCACTTTCTGGTGCAGGGCACAATGCTCCAACCAACTGAGCCACCTGGCCTGGGCTTGATAGCTCATGTTTAAAAGACTATTCAGATATTTAGTTAGTATACCCCATTTTTTTAAAAAGTGTCCTGTATAAAAATATTGCTGAATTAACGAAAATTTACACTTAAAATTAAGAAAATATTTAATATGCTTAATTTTTAATAAATTTATTTTTTAAACAACTGTTTTAATTAAATGACTATTAATCCTGATCACGTTTGCTACTATTTACCTAATAGTAATTAATTGCTATAATATTCAATTAGATTTTGGTATATTTATTATGTTTCTTTATAATTTTTAATGAAAACATCCTGTTTTTAAATACTTCTATTTCCCATGAGATATTTTGTTTAAAGAAGGAAATACTGCATACTGTATTTCTTTCTTGGAAATATAGTATATTTCTTTCCTGAAAATGCAAAACATAAATTAGCATGATACATACTATGAAATCTCCACAGTTAAAAAAAAATGACTCAACAAGAAATCTAATTAATGTTTTATTTCATTTTAATACAATTTCAAGTTTACATAAAGGTTTATAAATACAGAAGACTAAACATTTTTTTCCGGAGTGATTTGAGAGTAAACTGACAATCTGATGTCCCATTATTTCTGAATATTTCAGTTCCTGCTTTCCACAAACAAAAACAGACATTCTTCTACATAAGGGCAGTGCAACCATCAAAAACAAAACAAACAAACAAACAAAATACCACCATTATTTTGTTACTTCCTTCTAATCTTCAAATCTCATTAGAGTTTCACCAGTTGTCCCAGTAACACCCTTTAAAGCAAAAGGTTTAAAGTAGAAGTTCCTTCAAAGTTTGTCTAGTGTTTTTTCATGATTTGCTTCAATTTATACATCTTTGGTAAGAATATCACTAAAAGAGATGCTGTGGTGGTTTAGCCTGGCTGGTGATTGCTCAGTGGTTGAGTGTTCAAGTTTCGATTCCTGGTCAGGCCATAGGTAGGTAGATATGCTGGGGTTGCAGGCTCAATGCCCAGTAGGAGGCGTGCAGGAGTCAGCCCATCCATGATTCTCTCTCATCATTGATGTTTCTATCTCTCTCCCTCTCCCTTCCTCTCTGAAAGCAATAAAAGCATATTAAAAGATGTCATTTTGGTTTAGTGATGTACAATGTCAAATTCTTCCATTATTTTGATCATTTGATTAAGGTGATGGCTACCAGGCTTCTCTGATGTGAAAATATTTTTTTCCTTTCTAATTAATAAGTATTTTGTGCAAGTTATTTGAAACTTATAAATGTCCTCTCTTTATAAAACCTTCCATTTATTTTATTTACTTTTTTTCAGTATAGATTAATATTTCCTCTTTTAATGTGTTAATATCTGTTGCTTTAATTTTTATTTTTATTTTGTTGCTCAATTAGTCCTATATTTGATCTGTGGGAGCTGAAAGGGCGAGGGCTACACCCTCCATCTTGCCCCAGGGTAAGGGCTAGGCCCTCCATCTTGCCCCAGGGTAAGGCCCATCCATGATTCTCTCTCATCATTGATGTTTCTATCTCTCTCCCTCTCCCTTCCTCTCTGAAAGCAATAAAAGCATATTAAAAGATGTCATTTTGGTTTAGTGATGTACAATGTCAAATTCTTCCATTATTTTGATCATTTGATTAAGGTGATGGCTACCAGGCTTCTCTGATGTGAAAATATTTTTTTTCCTTTCTAATAAGTATTTTGTGCAAGTTATTTGAAACTTATAAATGTCCTCTCTTTATAAAACCTTCCATTTATTTTATTTACTTTTTTCAGTATAGATTAATATTTCCTCTTTTAATGGGTTAAAAACTGTTGCTTTAATTTTTATTTTTATTTTGTTGCTCAATTAGTCCTATATTTGATCTGTGGGAGCCCCTTAAAGCTGGTGTCTGTGTCCCTTGATCATGATCTCACATTATATTTTTAGCATTCTCTTTCTGCCACAAACAGATATTCTAAGATCATCATGTATTATAATTACCCCAGAAGAAATCAGCCTTTTCTCTAAGGAGTACTTCTTCCTTCCTTCCTTCCTTCCTTCCTTCCTTCCTTCCTTCCTTCCTTCCTTCCTTTTCCTTCCTTCCTTCCTTCCTTCCTTTCTTCCTTTCTTTCTAAATATGTTTTTATTGATTTCAGAGAGGAAGGAAGAGGGAGAGTTAGAAATGTCAATGAGAGAGAAACATAGATCTGCTGCCTCCTGCACACCCCCTACTGGGAATCATGACAATAATCCCTGGCATATGCTCTGACTGGGAATCTAACCTGTGACCTCCGGGTGCATGGGATGATACCCAAGCAACTGAGCCATACCGACCAGGCAAAGTACTTGTTTATTTCAGTGGAGAATGATGTTTAGGAGCCACAATCTGCGTGTTAGATGTGCTCATTACAATGTGGTGTCTCTGCTCCCAGGTCCTCTCCATGGACAGAGTAAGGGAATATATGTATGAATGTGCATAAGTAGGTAGTAAATAAACATATGGGTAGGTAGATAGATACACATTTACATCAATATTTAGTTCTCTCTACATTTTTAGAGTTGGAAAACCATGCATTCATACCAGTACTCCAATATCATAGGATTTATTCTAGTTTTCCACTTTTCTATAATGGTACACCCTTTCTCTAAGTGGAAGAACCCTGACCATCATTGCCTTCAATATACTTAGTTATAAACTTAATTCCACATTTGTTACCAATGTCCCATCTCTGACACTACCATCTCCTCCACTGTGTTCTTCACACCTCATTTAGGCTCCAACACCAGACACCAGGCAGCCCTCCATCCCCTCACCCACATGGTCATTCTCTTCACCTTGATAAGTATCTAAGTCTCCAGGTCAAGCCATTCCCACATGGAGACATCTTCACCCTGCTCACACTCCAATGCCCTGAGTGGCTGCCCCATTCCTGGGTGTTCTTTATATCCCACCAACCCTTTGAGTGCCCTTTTTGGTCTAATTCTCTATATAATTATATTTATTCAGCTATTTGTCATTCACTGTGTTTTTAATACAATGATTTTATCTTATTTTGAGCTTGCTCAGATTTTTAAAGAAATTTCTATCCTCTAAACATTTCATATACTCAATGAAATAGTTTGTATTTTATAATCCCCATATCATTGGAGTCTCTAAATTTTGCTTATTGTTTTTACTGACTTTCATTCACTGTGGCATTCTTTCATTTGCTGATATTTGATTGTGAGTTATTTGTTTTACACCTAACCTGTGAGCATCTTGATTACCTAAATTGAGAGTGATTTTTCTAGAAATAGAATTTTATTTTCTTTTGCTAGAAGTTAGGGGCACTGTCAACAATGTTTCTTCCTTTGGAATTACTTTCATTTGATCCAAAAAAACCTGGGACTCAAGTTATAGTTCTTTGATTTCCTTATCTCCCAAATCCAAATACATTACTCAATTCTTCTAACTGGACTTTCTAAAATCCTCACCATCAATGTACTTAATCACTCTTCCCAGTCCATCTTGCATTTTGATCTAACTGGAAATCTCACCCTGTGATTGCCACACCCCAAATTTTTTAAAGCTTTAAGGTAAAATCCACACCTTTTGGATTGTCAACTAACATCATAATTTGGCCTTTTCTTGTCTGCCTCTCAGCCTCATAGTATGTGACTGCCCCCAGTTTTGCTGCTTCCATAACCTAGCAATAGCAAACCCTTTAGAACTCCACATTTCTGCATGGGATCAGAGCCCCTGCTCTTCTGTAACAAGTGGAATTGCTAGCTGCACTGGGAAGGATTTCCTGACTTCCATAGGTGGATTGAGACTTCCCTTTCCCCAAGATCGCAAATATATCTTACAAACAACTCCACTGCAGCTTGTTTCAACTTGTATTATAATTGCTTATTCAAATATCTATCTTTCCAACAGAGTGCCAGTTTCTTACAGCCAAGTTTCATGTCCATTCCCTTTGATATTTCCAGTTCCAATTACAGACTGGCATGGAGCAAAAACTTGGTGAATAATGGTTCGGTCCATTATGGACATGCATATATGTAACTCCTGCTACTTTTGGACAAATAAAGAATGACATACAAGCAAATTTGTACGAGAAAATAAATGGTGGAAATTTGGTCAGCTATACATCTCCAAACTGTTACTAAAGCTGAAAGATTATTGAACACTTTAATAAATAAGTATGTCTATGAGTTGTGATTATTCCTATTCATTAAAACAGTTCTGCACAAATACATTTAGTCAGGTTGCAAACACTTGACTTGATTTAAAATTCAATTAAAAGTTAATATAGAGACTTGAAATCTAAACTCCATTGGGGAGTGATGATGAAATCAGAAGTAGATGCTGAGTTTTGATTGTCAGAAGATATATAAATCCAAGTTTCATTCCCACAGACAGACACAAACACGTGTGCATGTGTGTGTGTGCGCGCGTGCACACACACACACACACACACACACACACACACACCGCCTCTTGCATAACAGCCCCTAGTTGCTTTAATTTTTTCTCAACAGACATCTTAATCCTGATGAAGCAGGAAGCAGCTCTCTTGATGGTTTGAATGGAATGCTTCACAATTTTTCATTTGCTTTTGTACATTAGACTCAATAAATGTTAGCAAACACCTCTGCTTAATTTTACCATTGAGGATGTATTTTATTTCTCATTGTCTGTCCCCAATATTTGGTGTGTACATGACCATACTAGATCCTTGAGATTTAGCCCTATTTATTATTTTTCATTTGGATTGATTTCCCAGTAAACATAGGCAAATTAAAGTTCTCAGAGATTTCCTTTTATTTACCATTCATCCCCCCTTCCTCTGTTCCCAGATATATATTCAGCTATTAATTTTCTATAAGTTAGTAACAAATGTTATAAAAACATCATTTAGTCTACTAAGTTATTGTGCTTTAGAATAGAAGTTACTTCCAAGCTTTGCTCTTATTGTTACTGGTTCAGTATTCATTGTTAAGTCACCTCAAGGTGAACTACAAGAGATTTATAACAGTTATCTTTAAGAATGGTTATACTTCAATGCAGTTTAATTAGAGTTAGCTGGGTTCCATTCACCATCCAGCTCAAAAAAAGAAAAAGAAAAAAGAATGAGAATGCAGTTAATGCTATAGATAAGGACTCTTCCTAATAACTTATCAAGGAATCTTGTGGTCAGTAGATGGAATATTCTGCAGTGGTACTCTACATTAATGAAAATACCACAAAAACTATTGAGCTTGTATCTGAAAATTTGGTCACTCATTGGTAGGTATTCCTGATTGAGTATGGAAACTTAAAGTTAATAACCACTAAATGCAGTAGATATAGAAACTGCCTACAAAACACTCACGTTTAGGATGGACAATATAGTAAGATTGAATAAGTTTTACTTAATAAATGTTTACTTTATACTTAATAAATGTTACAAGTTTTTATTGTTATTTCTAAATGCTAACCAAAGAGAATAAAACACATTTTAAAGCCCAAACCATTAATGTGACATGCTTTTCCATGGAACCACAATAGCACACACATCATGTCTCCATTCTATTTTCTGTAATTAAAGCATTTTCCGCAATACCACTGATGTGGCAATATGTTGGGTGCAAGCTCCAAGTCTGAATACCTGTGCATTTCATTTCTTTATAGCAGAGCATGGAATCTCTGGCCCAATCCCAGATACCAACTTTAATTATGACTTATCATAGAAAATCATTTCATCTTTCCTTCTTATTCCTATGTGTCTGAACTTTTTCAGTTGCCTCTGTCTTTGCAACTTTCCTTTCCATGCGACAACTAAGATGGGTGACATCTTGGTGCATCTGGTTTAGAATTGCAAGGTAAAATACAGGATTCTGATTAAATTATGAATTTCAAATAAGTAACAAACAATGTTTTAGTATAAGTATGTATCAATTTAATTTAACTTGGTGTCTGTATTTTATTAACTAAATCTGTCCAGCCTAATCTCACTCTAATTATTGAGTAACCTTTATAAAGCTAATTTAACTTGGTGTTTGTATTTTATTAGCTAAATCTGTCCAGCCTAATCTCACTCTAATTATTGAGTAACCTTTATAAAGCAGAGAAGACTTGTATAAAAACTGAGTTCTCATGTTTCCTTTTATTTCTTATGCAAAACTGCCAACCATCCTCTTTTGATTTGAATTTACTTGGTTTTTTAGTCTTCCAGTTGCTCCATGAATATTTTTCTTCATTAATTCTACCTTCTTTTTACAATGCAGTCAGCTTCATCATTTCTTCAATATCCTGATTCTTTTTTTTTCTACTTTAACATTTATTGCTTTTAATATTCATTCTTTTGAAAAAGAATTATTCCAAAGTGTTTATTACTATTTTATCTTCTCTAAATGAGTCAACTTTAAGTAATGCTCAAGTTTTTAATAACACAGGACCATTATTCCCTTGGCATTCTGTTTGCCAAGTTTAGGACAATACCACTGCTCTATTCCACACACCAGAATTCTGGAAGAAACGGTATGCATCTTTTCTTCTTCATATGTGTCCAGTTCTGTAACATCCATTATGGATTTTTTGTTTAAATAAAATCCTGCGTGATAGAAACTTTAATCTTTATGTGGCTGGTAGATTCTTCTCCCCTTCTAGATCATTTTGTATAATACTGTCAATTTTTGAAATATTGACACCTTGATCATGTTGCTCCCCAGACCCTGAAGTTGTCATTGGCACTCTTTTTTTAATCTTTGTGGTTGAAAATATTACATACATCCTCCTTTTCCCCCCATTAACCTCTTCCAGCCCACTCCCACCTGTCCCCCCTCCCAGGCCCTTATCACCCCATTGTCTGTGTCCTTGGGTTATGCATATATGCATACAAGTTCATTGGTTGATCTCTTTGGTACTCTTTAGATCGAATACAAACTTCAAAACATGTCACTTAGTATTTCTTACTTATTATATTCCCTTCTGCTAGTATCCCCCATCTTAATTTCACAAATTTTTTAAAATAGGACTGCCTAACTGGATGTTATCAGCGTGCATTTACCTAATCGACTCTAAAATTCAACACAAAATGCAGCCTCCCTTTCTTAACACAAAGTTTCCTCCACCCATAACTTATAGGATGCTCTGTTTGATCAACCCATTTATTTTTCCAGCTACCAATTCTATGTGTCTTAACTCTTCACACACTTAATCAATGTAATCATACTGCAATGAAAAGATAATGTATCTGAATGACATTCTGGATGCTTCACTTTAGAAAGACTGGCTTTCTAGGTATCAGTTTTATCATCTTTGAAAAGGGAGTAATAATTCTTATCCAACACATTCTGAGAGAATTAAGTATGATATCTTATGGCAGCTGATCCATCATGTAGTGTATTTTAGGCTCCTGTGTTGGGTGCATATATGTTTACCAGAATTATATCGTCTTTTTGTATCGATCCCTTTAGTATTATGAAGTGGTCTTCCTTATCTCTTGTTATGGCCTTCACTCTGAGGTCTATTTTGTCAGATATAAGTATTGCTACCCAAGCTTTTTTTTCATTTCCAGTTGCCTGCCTGAAAAATTTTCCATCCCTTCACTTTCAGTCTGTGTGAGTCCCTTGCTCTGAGGAGGTCTCTTGTAGATGGCATATGTGGGTCATGTTTTCTTATGCATTCAGCCACTCTATGTCTTTTGATTAGAGCATTTATTCCCTTTGCATTTAAAGTTATTATTGATAGGTACTTGTTTTTAGCCATTTTTATTCTTTATGCCTGTGTTCCTTCTTCTTTTTACAACAGTCCCTTTCTATTTCTTCTTTTTACAGCAGTCCCTTTAGCATGTCTTGCATTGGTGGCTTGGTAGTGATAAACTCCCTTAGCCTTTTTTTGTCTGTGAAGCTCCTGATTTCCCCTTCAATTTTGAATGATAGCCTTACTGGATAGAGTATTCTTGGATTTAGTCCCTTGCTCTGCATCACTTCATTAGTCCCCATGCTTTAGATTACATCCCTATGACTTATTTATTTTGTAGCTTGGAGAGTATACTTTTTTTTTTACCATGTTTACCATTTTGAAAGCAGATACGAAAAAAGAAGAAAAATTTAAAGATGGTTATGAGAGAGCCATATTACTACCAAAGGGACCAAGTTGCAAGACTAATGGAGCCATGACTAAGCATATGGATGTACCTCTGAAAATAATTCTGGCTTTGATGACCCACCTGTTCTTTGTGGGAAAGAAAAAACAAAAACTGTATATTTAAGAATTGGAGGAAACGCACACAATTTCCAAATACCAGAGACCAAGGAAAAATTCTGCCCATCTTAGTTGAAAATACGAAGAAAACTCTACAAATGAAGAGTTTGCACAGGTTAAGAAAACTACTTAAGCATTCCATGCTCAGGGAGCCCATTCTCTAGAAATTTTTAGGGGATTCTTTTTAACTAGTTAAGAAGCAGTTAGACAAGAGAAAGGCTTTAGAAAATAAATTGCTTCTTTGAAGCCTAAGGATGTAGCATTTAGCCACATTGTGGGTAACTGAGTTTTATTTTCTTAAGTTAAAGAATAAGCAGAGATTGTAATCAAATATTTCAAATTTATGTCAGTTCACTATGTAAGAGGCACAAGTTATCAGAGTTACTGTCAGTGTATTCTGTTCTTCTTCAGGAGAAATTCAAACCATTCTCTTAATAAATTTATAAAAACCTCATCTTGTGTGAAATGACCACTGTCCCCTTTCGTGTGTGTTTTCCAAGTGCAGACACCTTTGAGCATCCCAACAACAGTCTCCCAATTACTAAGAAGCCATAATTAGGGTAGCTCCTGAGTCACACAGGATGGCCTACAACAAAGGAAGACATTGAAGGTGAAAAAAGTTTCAAGCACTTACCGTCATTCTCTCCCTCATCCTCTGCAGATTGGGAACATGTCCCTTCTTATATCTGTCTCACAGGGGAGATGTGGGGGCAGGGAGCTCTGGATGTTAGGAACCACTGAAGATAAGGCTCTGCCAAGAATGCATCTCTCTGTCTCCTCACCCCTCCCCTGGTGAAATTCACTAAATCTCAAATAATGAAGAACATCTGGATCTTTTCCTACAAGAATTTTGAAGAATGCTCAGCCAGTTTTTTTTTTCCATTTTTTAATTGATACAATCCAACCCTTATAAAGGGTCCTGATGGTGGGGATTCAGAAGTGGCTTCTGAGAATGAGGACCTCATTCCCATGGGAACTTCCAGATATCCTCTCCCACCACATCCTGTAACCCCTTAGCAACCTGCACTCCACTCTAATCATCTCCCAACTTCCTGTGTTCTGATTTTCAGTCTCTCTTAGTCTACCTCCTTCCCCCCGGAGAGGGAGAGCTTGGGCATTTGGAGAAGGAGAGAAAAGGTGTGTCTGGCTTAAAGGTGAGGGTCAAAAAATGGAGCTCACATTGAAGTAACGTATTTCACTGTGACTCCTTGTGGGACCCCTTGCATCATCTGGAACTTGTTAGAAATGCAGACTCAAAGATACCACTCTAGATTTACAGAATCAGAGACTTCACGGGCGGAACCTCGCCATCGGAGTTTTAACAAACCCTTCAGTTGATCCTGGTGCAGGCTAAGGTTTGAGACTAGCTGTCTCATGTTTTCTCTGGGATCCTCCTTTTCAACCTTGGGTTGTTAAGAAAGAAAGAGTCAACAAAGAATGTCACCTAAGAAAATGTCTTATAAGAGTTTATTTGAGCCAAACTGATGACAGTTGCTGGGAAGCAAAATCTAAATGGATTGAGACAATGCTTCAGAGAGTGGCAGTTTTGCAGCATATTTCATACATTAGGATCAAAGGAGAAAGATATTGGAATAATTACGTAGATTGGGGGTGGGAGAAAGCAAAGCAGGGAAATCTCTGGGATTGGATAAAAAGCAAAACATAGACTTCTTTTACATTAGTGGGTACAGGATAGTTAACATTTACAGCATGTAGAGATGGTATTCACGGAACAGTGCTGTGGTTGTGCCTTCTAGTGGGCTGGAGTGGAAAATTACTGGGACATTTCACAGGTATGTCACCTTAGATGCACAAAGACAATACACTATTTCAGAGGTAAAGATTGACCTTTGTCAAGACATGGTCAAGGACATGACTACTCACTGTGACCTGCTTTCAGTTAGGAATCATTTTGTTCAGACCATGTGTGGCTACATTTGGTCTCTGAGTTTGTAACACCCACCATGCAGGCCTCCCCTGAGCTTGTCAAGTTTAGTATGTGGCCCCTTTTCTGTCCACAAAAGAAAAAGAGTGATGGAGGGAGGGAGAAGGAGAGAGAGAGAAGAAAGAAGGAGAGAAAGAGAAAGAAAGTCGGTCTTCCTGTTACTTTTACTTTTGTCTAGAAACCTGAATGGGAAAGGAATAGGAAATAAATAAACCCACTGAAAATAGAAAAAAACACACACACATTTCTGCACTTAGAAAGGATAAGTAAAGCTTATTCAAGACACTTACATTCAGTTTCCAGTTCTCTCTATTTTGCCATAACTGCAGCTGAGAAGATGCTGACTTAAGAAAGTTGGCCTGGATGATCCTCACATTCCTTCCGACATGAATTCCGCGGCTCTAGGAGTTTTCAGGATGAACAGAAAACAGCAGGGCGTAAGAATCATTAGGCATATGGCAAGGAGTGCTTTATTACGTTGGGAAATATGCATATATGTAAAGACAGCTTCTCAGATAAAATGATTGTGAGTTCTCATCACAGTTTTATTTCAAACATGCTGCTTAGGTTACCATGTAAGCCAAACTCAAGGATGCCCCCTGCTGGTCAAACATTTTGTTGAAAAAAAGAGAGATGATAAAGTAATGAATGTCAGGTTAAAGGTTACTGGCTTGTCACAAAATGGATTAAAAATGTAAACAAGTTCCAAAACTGACAGTCAGCTAAGTTGGTAGCCCTACAACCCCAGAATGGATCTTGAAAGATCATGAAAGTTTCTTAGAAAATTGCTCAGGAGCTTTGTCAGGAATTTTAGTTACTTTTCAGGAGGGGCTTGGAATTACACTCTTGCAAAAAAGTTCTGTCTCACAACAGATTTGGGACTTTTTCTCAAATCTAAGTTTCTACTCTCATCTCTTCTAAGTTTCTCTTTTCTTTTTTTCCACTTTTAGTAAGTAATTTAAACTTCCTGAATATCAACTGCTTCATCTAAAAAGTGGGGGAAATAATTTCTTACTCAAATGAAAAATAAGGCTAGGAAAAAATGACCTCTTTGGAGTCTTCCACAGTCTATGACTGAGTAATCAAAATTCTGCATTCAAGGAGAGAGGCAATATGAGGTGGAGTTTTCTATCCTTGGGTTCTGATACCCGCCATAATACCAAGACCATTGCAGGTTTATTTGTGCTATTTTATTTATCATCAAACACTTGCACAGTTCCTGCTATGTATTTTTTATTTACAAAAGTTAACTCAATCCATATGATTACCCTGTGATGTAGGTACAATTACTATCCCCATTTTACAGATGATACAGTTGAGACACTAAGTGGTTAAATGGCCCAGTTGTAATAGTTGGCAAGTGGCAGATGCTGGATTTGAACCCAGGAAGGCTGCCTCCAGAGACTCTGTTCAATAAACTGTCCACTCATTGATATCCTTCACCCTCCTTCAGTCTCCAGTAGTCAGATTGTGCCTTGTCAGAAATCAAAGGATGTTAAATAACAGTAAAGAAGTTGAACTTTAAAGAGCTTCAGTGGGAGAGAATGAAATACTTAGTTCAGGTAATTAAAGCCCAGGTCATTTCCTTGTATTTGATTGGAGTGCCTAATCCACCTCCGCAAAGGATGTTTAACAGTAAAGAAGTTGAACTTTAAAGAGCTTCAGTGGGAGAGAATGAAATACTTAGTTCAGGTAATTAAAGCCCAGGTCGTCATCTTGTATTTGATTGGAGTGCCT
>NW_005356173.1:3156680-3177319 GCF_000412655.1 Myotis brandtii
AACCTGAATGGGAAAGGAATAGGAAATAAATAAACCCACTGAAAATAGGAAAAACACACACACATTTCTGCACTTAGAAAGGATAAGTAAAGCTTATTCAAGACACTTACATTCAGTTTCCAGTTCTCTCTATTTTGCCATAACTGCAGCTGAGAAGATGCTGACTTAAGAAAGTTGGCCTGGATGATCCTCACATTCCTTCCGACATGAATTCCGCGGCTCTAGGAGTTTTCAGGATGAACAGAAAACAGCAGGGCGTAAGAATCATTAGGCATATGGCAAGGAGTGCTTTATTACGTTGGGAAATATGCATATATGTAAAGACAGCTTCTCAGATAAAATGATTGTGAGTTCTCATCACAGTTTTATTTCAAACATGCTGCTTAGGTTACCATGTAAGCCAAACTCAAGGATGCCCCCTGCTGGTCAAACATTTTGTTGAAAAAAAGAGAGATGATAAAGTAATGAATGTCAGGTTAAAGGTTACTGGCTTGTCACAAAATGCATTAAAGATGTAAACAAGTTCCAAAACTGACAGTCAGCTAAGTTGGTAGCCCTACAACCCCAGAATGGATCTTGAAAGACCATGAAAGTTTCTTAGAAAACTGCTCAGGAGCTTTATCAGGAATTTTAGTTACTTTTCAGGAGGGGCTGGGAATTACACTCTTGTAAAAAAGTTCTGTCTCACAACAGATTTGGGACTTTTTCTCAAATCTAAGTTTCTACTCTCATCTCTTCTAAGTTTCTCTTTTCTTTTTTTCCACTTTTAGTAAGTAATTTAAACTTCCTGAATATCAACTGCTTCATCTAAAAAGTAGGGGAAATAATTTCTTACTCAAATGAAAAATAAGTCTAGGAAAAAAATGACCTCTTTGGAGTCTTCCATGGTCTATGACTGAGTAATCAAAATTCTGCATTCAAGGAAAGAGGCAATATGAGGTGGAGTTTTCTATCCTTGGGTTCTGATACCCGCCATAATACCAAGACCATTGCAGGTTTATTTGTGCTATTTTATTTATCATCAAACACTTGCACAGTTCCTGCTATGTATTTTTTATTTACAAAAGTTAACTCAATCCATATGATTACCCTGTGATGTAGGTACAATTACTATCCCCATTTTACAGATGATACAGTTGAGACACTAAGTGGTTAAATGGCCCAGTTGTAATAGTTGGCAAGTGGCAGATGCTGGATTTGAACCCAGGAAGGCTGCCTCCAGAGACTCTGTTCAATAAACTGTCCACTCATTGATATCCTTCACCCTCCTTCAGTCTCCAGTAGCCCCTATGCTGTCCATTTATATTATAGTCATCAGTCCCTGGACTAAACCTCTACACCAGATCTGAGCATAGACACTGTGTTTTGCCCTGGTTATTGCAGAAGATGACACAGAAAGGGACTCAGAAGCATCTCTTTGACAAACGAGGGTTCCCTGCCCATGGCCGGTGGGTAGGGGAGGCCGGGGGGAGGTCAAGGGGAAAAAAAGGAGACATATGTACTACTATTTGTAACACTTTAAACAATAAAATTATATTTTAAAAATAAAATAAGTGTAACATAACAGGATAGAAGACATTGATGATTTCAGAGCCCCTGTCATTTTCTTGATGCATTAAAAGACCACTTTCTCAGGTAGTATGAGGATGAAAGGATGCATGTTGGGGTCAGGAAACCAGAGCTCTCTGAAGACTTAGGAGACTAAAGAAGAATAATGACCAGATGTAATAGTGTAACTTGTAAGTGTAACACTGGCACCAACAAAACTGTTGCTCGGGTTCGAGAGCTCCAAAGCGCACCCCTGCTCTCCAAGATCGAGCTGAAGTGTCAAGAACCTCACTCATGGGCAGCTGGACACCGCCCAGTTCTAATCATGTCATGTCCACAACTCAGAGCGATCCCAAGCTTGCCTGGTGGCCTCTGGATGCCATATTCTTGGGAGTGTCGTTGTCTCAGTGCATCTTATGTGTCAAGCACAGTCTCTTTGTTGGGTCTTCATTGTCTGTGGCATAGGTATGATTCCTATTTTAATGATTGGGGCCCATATTTTAGTACAGGTACTTGCTCCAGCCACACAGTAAGTAGGGAAAATGGGACTCATTCTCCTATTTCTCTGACTCCGACCTAGTGGAGACAGTCTCTTATGTATCCTGGAAGTCTAGACCTCTAATTTTGGATTATTTTATTGCTTTCATACAATTGCCAGTGCTTTGTTCAGATATCAGTGTGTTTGTGTGTGTGTGTGTCCATCTTGTGAGAGGGAGAGATATCACTCCACTGGTAGGGCAGAACTTGTCCCCACTGTGACTCAGTAGGAAGTTCATAACTTTTTGAAGACCATCCAATCACCAGAAGGCTGCTTCTGCTGGTCTTTCCCTCTAATAAAACATTCTGGAAGCTTTTCTGTAATGCAACTTACAGCATAGCATTCGCAACTACATCAGAACAACTAAAACATACTTCTAACACCTTCAAAGTATTATGGGAATAGAAAGGATAAACGGATAGCTAAGCACCGGTATAAAAATTAAATTCCACTCTAAAAATAATGAATTTGAACCACATTATCATTTAGAACTATAGTTTTTTTATATTCCCTTAAGAATTTTAAGTAATTCTGTTGTTTTTCCATTCATTCTTACGCTAAAAGAAATAAGGTAATGGAGAAATGCTTTAAATTTAAAAGTGCATCATGTTTAATATTACAACTATATGATTTTTCCTATTTTTGATTATATAGAGAAATAAACATTTCATTTCCTTGAATAATTTTATAATTTACAAGGCTTGCTTATATTGCTGAATACATTTAAGTGTGTTCAAAATATGCAGCCTGGTATTTTAGACTCTAAGTCATTGACTGTGGGCAACAGTTAAGGCAAATATGTTCTTATTCTCTTTGGAAGCACTGAATTGAAACATTGTAATCTTCTCTAGACCTATCTTCTATTTCATGTTTCAGCAAAAGACTTAATTGTTCTTTGAAGAATTTCTAAATCTAAAAATGGTGGCAATTTATATTCCAAAGAAATGTAATTATCTTGCTTAAAAAAGGGAAGAAACATAGAATTACCTTTATTTTTAAATTATAATTACAACCATACACTGGCAATACATGTGAACAATTTAAACAAAATTATGATGGTAAAAAAAGCCTGCAACAAAGAGGAATTGTGCATAGGTGATGACCCTCTGCAGGTAAAGGGAATTCTATTCATTTTTGTGTTTATTTATTTAGGCATATTGACGGCCTTTTGCAGCACCTATATTTGCTTACAATGTTGACTACTATACATTTTATAATGCTTTGGGCACTATATGTTTATAAAATACAAGTTGATATCTTTAATTTTGAACTTATTCTAGAATTTTATAACTCTTGAGGTAAAGTTTTCATGACATGTCAAAAATAGATAATGGTATGGTGATTACCAGAGGGAAAGGAGTGTGGGGGAAGTAGAAGAGGGTACGGGGGAGAAATATGGTGATGGAAAGAGATTTGACTTGGGGTGGTGAACACACAGTACAATATATAGATGATGTATTATAGAATTGTATACCTGAAATCTATATAATTTCATTAACCAATGTCACCCCTATAAATTCAATAAAAAGTAAAAATATTAGAGAATAAAGTCATGATACAGTTTATAAAACCAATTTTTATTTTATTTGAATATAAATAATGGGTAAGACAATATCTGTACATATTTTTATAGTGGAAAGGATGTGTAGCATGGTGTTTTAAAAAATAAGACTATATAGGGGTAGGCAAAAGTAGGTTTACAGTTGTAAATATGCAAAGCTTAGTTTAATCTTGTATTATTATTTATTTTCAAATAATCTATATTTTCTGTATGTACAACTGCAAGCCTACTTTGGCCCATCCCATATATTTAACTTTCAAATTAGAATCTGTTATTTACATATACTACATTGGAGTCAGCAAAAGCTAGGCAAGCATACACCCTATCTCCCGAAGACACTAAAATTACAGGCCCTGTGGTTGGCGAGGCATGAGAGAGAAAGGTGACCTTGTTTTCTCAGATTGTAAAATTCAAAAGGGCTGTTCAGTGCTGGCTGATGTGGCTCAGTTGGTTGGTGCACAGGTTCGATTCCAGGTCAGGGAACATACCCAGGTTGTAGATTTAATCCCTGTTTTGGGTATGTATGGGAGGCAACCAATCAATGTTTCTTCTCTCTCTCTCTCTCTCTCTCTCTCTCTCTAATTAATAAACATATCCTCAGGTGAGAATTTTTTTAAAAGGGGGTTATTCAAAGGAGTGTTGATCACTACATTTGAAAGGGATCTAAAGTTGTCTAGGGCCATTAAGCATTACAGTTCTCTTTGTCATATTAGCATAGGTCACTGAGCATAAAAATGGCATGATAAGTGAGTTAGGGATGATAAATGCGGTAGCAGTACACACGCTATTAAAAGACACTGCAGTCATAGAGTGATGACCTGGGCTAAGTGGTGGTAATGAGAATAAAGATGAAGGGGGGTAGGAATAAATTTCCAAGGGAACAATGGACATGATGACTGACCACATAAAGGAGGAGAGGGGACTCATTAAATGAGTCCCGAGTCTGAAACCTGATGATTAACATTTGAAGGTGCACTTCTGGCGATGGTGAAGTCTCTTCCTGTTTGAGGAGAGGAAGAGAAACCAGACCCTTAAGGACATGTTGAACTTGGGGCAACAGCAGCAGAGCTATGTGAAAATATATGGTGATGGAAGACAGGAGACCAAATTGAAAATGAATGTTTACATATAATACATCCTAAGATTGATTGACTTTGTGTGGAAACTCCAGAAAAAGTGCCAGGACTTGTTCTTAGAGAATTGAATGTTCCTAGGAAACAAAAGAGAAAAGATACCAGGTCTGGCAACAGAATAATGATTAGAGGTGCTATGGGAATTTAAAAAAGAAACACAAGAACAAAGTCAGAATTTCATGAACTATGAGGCAATGGCAAGTATCAAAAACACTTGGACATCAAGGGAATGAAAAAAACTTTGTTTTGGACCAAAAAAAAAAAATACTGTTGGCTGTTGAGAAAATAGTTGTAGTGGAGTGAGGGAATCACTTAGATGAACAGAACATAAGTGACTAATTATGGAAGTCCAATTGTACAATAGCCACCAGGAAGTCTTTCAGGATTCAATTAAACATTGAGACTTAGGAGGTGATCATTGGCCACATTTTGCACCAATTTACTCAAAAATCTATCGACCAGGAAGCGAACTTGCCAGACAGGATGACCTCAGATGACCCCTTTCAGTGAGAGTCCTTGCACTAGTCCACTGAGCAATGTCACTCAACATGCAGGAGGCAGGCCCTTTGGTCTCCCAGGTAACAGCCAGGAGCAAAGAGATGAGATTCACAGTGGCAGGTGCAGGAGCCCACGGTCTTAGAAGTCTCTTTCCCACAGTGGGCGTGACCTCTCATAAAATTCCAAAGACGTGAAACACATCCAGCTACAATAGTCACCATACTTGTTAGGGCTTAAAGCTATGGAGTTCCCATCAGGCTTGCATGACATAATGATATTTCTCCAATGCAATGCAATTTATTTTTCTGCTTAAGAAAAATAAAAAGGATTAGACTCATTATTGAGTCAAATCTGTTGGAGATGGTCAGCAAGTAAAGTGGTTTTGGAAAGTAACATGGATTCCTGAACAAAAAAAAATGTTTTTTCCAAGGAAATCATGAGAAAGATCAAGAACAAGATCTCCTTAGGAAAAATAAAAAGGATTAGACTCATTATGGAGTCAAATCTGTTGGAGATGGTCTGCAAGTAAAGTGGTTTTGGAAAGTAATATGGATTCCTGAACAAAAAAAAATGTTTTTTTCCAAGGAAATCATGAGAAAGATCAAGAACAAGCAAAGTAAACCTTGGAGAAGAGGGAGGTCATGAGCCATATCCAGGATAGAGATCATAGTTTTCTTGTTTGAAATTTAACATGAAGTTTCTTTCAAGAAGATCTAAGAAAATATTCCTCAATATTTGTAGTACAGGGTTAAAAGATATCTGCTAGGGATTTAACAAGTAAAGACAACCTAAATGTTTTTCTATTTCAAGTCTTCAAGATGCATTTCCTTTAAAAGTATTTGGTATGATAAAATTTAGAAGTCTAATTCATGAAATCAAAACACCTTAATATTATGATGAAAAAACAAAAAAAAAGTTATTCTAGCTTGTATATCATCTTCAACAGTTTGAATAGAATTAAAATCACTCAGTAAAACAGTTAGAAAAAGTCTGAGTATGTTCTCAAGGGAACAAGATGACAAATGGAAATTAAATGTGTAGTATCCATACTTTATTTAATTGACTATTGTTATTATTATGCTTTAGACTAGAGCATGTAGATAATAATGGTAAGGGAGAATTTGCCTAATTCTATTTTTTCTTCATGATTTTGGAGGGAACATGGCATTCTATGAGACCATCTTGTAGCATGTGCACCTTTTAAAGTCTCTGGCAAGTCAAACTGAATAGTGAACCGTTTGTAATAAACAGGCTACTCAGTATCAGGCCTAGTGTTTAGCTTTTTATTTCCAAATGATTTATTTTTAAGATATGTAATTAGTCATGCCCTTGTAATTTCTCATTAGCATGTTCTTTTGGTTTCACATGAGAATCACCTGGGAAGTTTTAAATATTATGATGCCTTAGGCAGCGGGATCAAACCTAGGCCTCAGCTTGCTTATGGGCTTCCCAGGAGATTCCAATATGCAGCTACATTTAGGCCCCATTTCCTTATTAAACAAAAGTCCTCTGCTCTGTGCAGAAAAATTACCAGCAAGCTTCTGAACATACTCTCTCTACCCCCAGAGATTCTCATTCAAAAGGTCTAAGATAGTTCCTGGGGTTTTGCATTTCTAAAGAGTTCCACCTACATGTTGGGAAGCCAGGGCTGGTACCAATACTAGTACTTGAAAGCTCTAGAGAAGAAATCTCTATACTGGCTTTTGTCAAGTGACATAGGAAAAATAAGTCCTGGCACTCAGAACAACGTAACCTATGGAGCTTTTTGATCTGTAGGTCAAAGAAGTGACCTTTTAGCACTAATGACTGTTAAATGGTGTTTTTAAAATTATTTTTGTTAGGGAAAAATGAAAAATTAATCCATCAATATTTAACAATGCAAAAATCGTAAGTTTTAGCTAACATTGCAGATGTTGGGTGTGATGGGAGCCAATTGCTTTAAATCTTCAAGTTTGGAAATCTTAGTTACTTAAAATTTTCTAATATTGCACAATGATTTTGAAATGTTTTGATGAATCATGAGATAGGCAAGCATCTGTTCAAATAAAAATTATTGGTTATTTGCTAGCAAAGCAGGAGATAATTTGAGAGTCATAATTAACCATAAACTGGACATAAGCAGGATTATAACACTTACTATAAACATCTATTTATATAAAAGGCTAAGCGACCAGCCCACTGGCCGAACAGCTGGTAGCTATGACACCCACTGACCACCAGGGGGAAGACACTCAACACAGGAGCTGCTGAGTGACAGAAACTTTGCAGAGTGCCCTCTCGCACTCCAGGACCCCTCTGGAGATGACAGACTGCCAGTTTCAGCCCAATCCCCATAGGACATACCAAGGGACCCACCTGTCAGAGGGACGCTGCTCACTCCGCAGATGCCCTTTGAGCCCTGGTGCGGCCGGCTGGGAAGGGACTGTGGGAGGTTGGCTCCAGGGTGTGTCTGGCCCATCTCACCCAGTCCTGTTCTGGCCACCTTATAATTAATTTACTTTCAATGTACACAAATCGTGGACTGGGCCTCTACTGTATAATAAGATTTCTTATACTTATGCTATTGAAAGACATCTTTTTTATTTGAGTGCTTAATGTGAGCAGGGCACTGTGTTAGGAGCCAAGCAAAAGGTACAAAGAAAGTACAATAATCTTTTATTATAAAACTAGAGGCCTGGTGCACAAAATTTCATGCACTGGAGGGGGGTGTCCCTCAGCCCAGCCTGCACCCTCTAGCAGTCCAGGAACCCTCGGGGGACATCCCTAGTACTGCCGCGGAGGTGGGAGAGGCTCCGCCACTGCCGCTGGGCTCACCAGCCATGAGACTGGCTCAGGGCTTCTGGCTGAGCGGCGCTCCCCCTGTGGGAGTGCAATGACCACCAGGGGGCAGCTCCTGTGTTGAGTGTCTGCCCCCTGGTGGTCAGTATGCATCATAGCGACCAGTCATTCCACTGTTCAGTCGATTTGCATATTAGCCTTTTACTATATAGGATGTAGACTGCTCTTAATTACCACAATCCAAAAAGGATGTGTAAGGCATAAGCAAAGTTCAGAGGAGAGGAGTGGACGTGAAAGTGGAAGTGAAGTATATTAAAGAATCTTGCAACACAGTTTGAACTCTTTCAAACACTGCAGTGACTTCACTTGGAATAAAAATTGGGGAATGGCTGAACCTTGAACCTCAAGCATTTAAAAGGAGTTAAATATATGATAATGTTAGGAGCTAAATTTCCTCTCCCAGAATTCATATAATGAAGTCCTAACCCCTAGCACCTCAGAACGTGAATATATTTAGAGGTAGAATGTTTAAAGAGGTAATTAAGTTAAAATGGGGATGCTGGGGAGGGTCCTAGTCCAGTATGATTATGACCAGTGTCCTTATCAGAAGAGATTAGGACACAGACACACCCAGAAGGAAGACCATGTGAGGTCTCATCACAATTGACAGCCACATGCAAGCCAAGGTGGGAGCCCTCACAAGAAACTTAACCTGCCGACACCTCATCTTCAACTTCTAGCCTCCAGAATTATGAGAAAATCAATTTAAATTTGTAAGCCTTTATTATTTTGGGAGGACAGCCCTAGCAAACTAATATAGGCAGTAACTTTCTGTAGACAGTGTCCACAGAGGAACAGATACTAGGAAATGAACTGTTTAAACATAAAAGGTAGCTTTTAAATAGGGGTTGTTTGGGATTCTATGAAATCTTCTAGAAAGCGATATTTTATATTTTAAAAGGTACCTCTTTTTAACTTCTGATACATAGGCATTGTTCCTCCTTGAGGAAAAAACACAAACTTTGCTACAGGACCATGTCAGTATCCTGCTGTCATTTATCTACTAGTCTCTTTGCACCTGATCAATAGAATAGCTATTTCATTTTTGCCTTCAATTGTATTTTGACTTCACATGATACTAAGAAGTGCTAGAATGAGGTTTTGGTATTTTTTTTTCGATGTCTTTTTATCTCTCTCTAAGAGTGCTGCACCCAGAAGGAGTGAATTAGGCTGTAGAAACACTACCTAGAGTTCAATTCAGCTTGAGTCAGATATATGGATACTTTGATATTTAACTATGACCTTCTGTCTCATTTCTCCATCCCCATAGAAAATTAAAAATCAGTTTCACTCTTTGGGAAATCACTTTGAATGAAATGAAAAACCACATGCAAAGTAAGACACACAGGGGAGAGTGTGTGTGTGTGTGTTTCTGAGTCTATGGAGACAGTGTCTACCAAACCAGAGGCACCCGGGCCACAGAGAGGATTGATTTGCACAGCCCCAGCGGTCAAGCGGGCCTCCAGATCCCAACCTAGGAAGGGCTGTGGAGTTGGCAATGAATTTGCTTTGTTTGATTGACATGTGTATGACAGGAAGCGACAGATGTGAGGTAAACACACTCTACTTCCAAAAGGTCAGGCAAAGTTAAGGAAAATCGAAGCAGAGGAAGTTGAGACATAGGAAATGATCACACAAAATTAGATAGACCTCACGCAGAGCCTGAATGGGCTTTTGCTTTCATACTGTGATATGAGTCTCTCAGGAAAACACTGCCTCCTAAAACTTTCCCCAGACAAGCTTGGAATTTTACAGTTAGATATTTATTTATTGCAGAAAGTGTTTTTTATCAACTTTTGATATGCAAATCCATAGTGTAAATGAGTTGATTAGGTCCATTCTCCTCTGGAAAGAGGAAGAGTGGGATGGTAGAACAAAATTGGGGGAGGGGGTCCACAGTGGAAGGCGGAGAGTGTTGAACAGGAGGAGCAGGAGGGGCAGGGGTGAGTCACGGGTTCCCACAGAGCCAGTGCCCACCAGCACACGTCAGACCCGGGGCCTCATACCTGGGAGATTTCTGATGCTGCAGAACCCTCCCAACTGCAGGAAGACTTAGGGCAAGGTTCCCAATAACCGGGCTCACACTGCTACAGTTTCAAGTACAGAAGGCCGAAGCAAGGCAGCTGACTGCATCAGTGAGAACTGAGGAGAGCCAGAACTCAACCCGGTCCCCTGCTTCATTATGCCCTTGTTCCTAAGCTGCTCTGAGCCACCTGCGACAGAGCTCAAAAGACATCCGGAGACCCAGAAAAATAAAAAAAATAAAAAGCTGCATTTTCTGGACAGAGATCTCAGATCCTGGATGGGGAGCGGGTTACTGGTTGATTGAGCATTCAGTGAAGTGCAATAGATAAATTCTTGAGGAGATGAGCCTTGGTTTATAAAAAGGGCACCATTTCTTAGGCAGCTGAGACCAAGGCCACCCTTACGGTAGCACAGGCAGTTCATGGCAAAGGGCTCTCAGGGAAGGGGTGTGTGAAAGTTGAAATCCAGCCCCTTCCAGGCAGGGCTGTGAACACCGGAAGGAAGGGCCACTACTGTCTAATGTCACAAATGTGTTTCAAACTGACCGTGCCGAGGCCAGAGCCACGTCATTTTAATTTTCAACTTTGCAAAAGGTTTCGGAGGCAGCCCTGCCTCAGCCATGTCCCTCCGTGGTGTGTCATCCTCAGGGACCGGGTGGGAGAAGCAGCATGGGGATCCCCAACAGGTAACCCCCTCCCTGTCACAGGTGTTTCAAGTATCTGGGTGCTCTGAGACCCACGCTACAGGGGCAAAGCCCGGTCTGATAATTCTGCATTCTCAGAGAAACCCTGCAGCCCTCTGCTCACTTAGAAATTTGCACTTGTATAAAAGTGATTTTAAAACCCTCTCTATTATTACAGTGAATAAAATGAGATTTTGAGCTTATTGTTGGATTTAATCATTATTTTTATGGCAGAACTGGGGGTGTGGGAGCAGTTATAACAGTTGTTTTTTTAATCTCCTTTATTAAGTCATCTATCATAAGCAAAATTTTGTTTCTAACCTTAGTTCTTTATTTAAGTTTCTAACTTATCTGTTTGTTTGTTTTTCACATGTTGTATATTCCCATCTTATGCCTCTAAAGGTTATAGAATAGCTATTTCATTTTCTCCAGCAAAGGCTGTTTAGCAGTCTGGGATAGCATTATGGTTAAATGGCAAACAGAGGAGATGATTTGAAATTAAAGCTACTTAGCAGTGAGGATTAAGAGGGGCATGGAAGGCTACCTATTCAACTCATCTATACTCATGCTTCATTTTTCAGTGGAGGGTTTCCCACGGCCTCCTGACTTCCTTGCTCAGCTCACTTTCAGGTTCCTGATAATCAGGCCAAGAGGAGAAGAGGTGAAGGATGAACACAAAAAGGTTTTCAGAATAAATGCAGGCCTTATGATAGTCCATCTAGAATACCTTTTACATTGCTAGACCTATTCTTCCTATAAAAATCACACCTATTTGTGTTTATATATATTGCTTATCCATGTAATGCTTCAAAAATCTCAATAAATATATTTTAACAGCATGGAAATGCAAAAGACAACCGTAAAAGAGGAAAATTATTAATAATGCTCTTAGATTTTATGTTAATGAGTCATGACTGAGATTATAGAATTATTTTATTAATATAACTCTGATGGTGATGACCTCCCCTAGAATCTTGTTTCCTTTTACAATCACTGTATATATTTTTCTTCTCCTTGCAGAGCTAGTTCAAGATTTATCCTCTCTGTAAAACCTCTCCTAATTTCACCAGCTCAGGGTATCATTATTTGGTTGTTCTGATTTCTTTAATAGTGATGCCAAATCTAGGCTTAGTGAGGGATCGCTTTGCTTCCCATTATATTCCCAGTACTCATCATTCTGTTTGTATGAATGGATGAGTGACTGACTGAATGAATGAGAGTTTCATACAATTTTCAATTGTTTCTAATAGTACTCTGCTAAATTTTATATTTGCTGAATATATTTTAGATGATAAAAATCTTGAAGGTAGAGTCTGTGACTTTCAGCTCTTATTTCTCTATTCCCGATCTTCCCTTCTCACTAATGAAGTTAACCAAGTCAAGTAGAACAGTTTGTCTGGGAAAATCTCACATTAGCCCTGTGATCTTGCTGGTCTTCATGGAGCAGTATTGAGGGTTTTGGTAGAGTCAGTGGGATGCAATCCCCATGCACACACCCCCATAACACCCCCCCACACACACACACACACAGGTTGTGCTGAACTTTTTACTTGACGATGACAGTAAAAGTAGAAGCATTACAGTTCAAACTTCTGGAAAAGACTGTTTGTATTGTTTCTTTTTTACCCCTTAGTGTGTGTATGTGTGTGTGTGTGTGTATTTATATTTATATTCTCCACCAAGGCAGATCCAGGTTTTGTGTCAATGAGTCATGACACAAAATATAGGCATGGAAGGCTACCTATTCAACTCATCTATACTCATGCTTCATTTTTCAGTGGAGGGTTTCCCACAGCCTCCTGACTTTCTTGCTCAGCTCACTTTTAGGTTCCTGATAATCAAGCCAAGAGGAGAAGAGGTGAAGGATGTTAAACATTGTATTGTTTAAAAGTGATTTTAAAACCCTGATTTTAAACAGTGTTGTCCCATAGAAATATAGTGTGAGCTACAAAGACAAGTCATCCATGTAAGTTTACACTGTTCAGCTTCTTCATAAAATTTGGAGATGGGGGAACTCTTTACAAAAAAAGGAATAAAAAATTACAAACAAAATGGAAATCTTTATTTAGAATAAGAAAACTCTCACAACAACTTATTGGAGAGTTGAAGACTCAAGTCCCTTATTTTCTGAGATACCATTAGGTGGTTTCTGAGAAAAACATACTGAAATGCTCAGGGAATGCAACCTGGCTTCCCCTCCCTAGAAGAGAACTCCCACCAACTCCCACTCATGGTGGCCCCTTAAGTGAGGTGTCCTGAAGCTTGAATTTGATTAGACTTTCAGTAAATTCCCCTCTGGTACTTAAAAGGTTTGGAATAGAAATATCATATATATATATTTTGAAATGCACTTTTATTTCATTCCTCCTTTTTACATGTCTGTGGTAACTAAGGTAGATAATGTCTTATTCTGGCTTTTTAGTTGAAAAGAACAAAGACTCTTTTCAAGCTAGATCAATAGAAGCGAAGCTCAATTCCGGAACTAGGAATTCACTCACCTATTCAACACAATTATTTTGAATGAGTGCTCTGAGCCAGACCCTGTGCTAGATAGAGATACAGTACCTTTCCTGTGGAGAGGGAACTGGTCAATGATTGTCAACCACACAAATAAATGTAGAGCCCAATGTGATAAATGTTATGAGAGAAGCACAGTGCTCAAAGCATGTAACAAGGAAACAGAGAGGTTGGAACCCACACATTTGTTTACACGTTTGTTTGCTCTATTGATTTTCTATTTGGTAGTGTTGCAGGGGGGATGAGAGGAGTCAGGGCTATCAAGAAAGAGGAAGTCGTATTGAGCACGGATAGGAATTTACTGGGTAAAAATGGTGGGGATGGGGGATATAGGGCTTCAGGCCCTGGGGCTTAAAAGGGAGGAATGACAAAGACCCATGTAACCAGGTAACTGAAACCTGAGGCAGGTTTAGCATTCACAGTAGCTGTACTGAAAGCAGAGAGTCCTGACTCATGTACCTGTGCTGTTCAGTTCATGAGTGCTGGCCACACATGTCTCAGGAGCGCTTGAGGTGTGGCCAGGCCAAACTGAAATGAGCCTGCAGGTGTCCACTACTTTGTATGTGTTGGTATGTAGAAGACTTCACATGAAAGGAAAGAATGCAGGGTATCTCATTAGTAACCTTTTCACATTAAATACATACTAAAACAATAATATTGTGGATATATGGGGTTAAATGAAGTGTGTCAAAATTAAGTCACATTTCTTATGTTTTTATTAAATGTGCTACAGGAAAATGTAAACTTACATGGGTGAGTTGTCTTTGTAGCTCACACTGTATTTCTATGGGACAACACTGTTTCAGTAGTGGGTCTCAGTCCTGGTGATAGGTCACTACCCATAAGCCTCTCTCTCAACAGACTGAGGGCCTTACACCACTCAAGGTCAGGCTGGGAGCCTACATTTCAAACAAAAGATCCCAGTGATCATAACACAGGCTATTCCTGTGAATGCCCTGGCTCACGTGTATGTATTATAGGTTATACGTCTGCATCTCTCAGCCCTCAAGCTTCTGGTAAGCTACCTCTTTGAATCTAGTCAGACTCCAGGGATCTTTTTGTGTGGGATAACTTTATGTGCAAAATCATTTGTGGGCAGTCATTTGTCTGTGAGGGTATTTTTTGATGGTGGCCAAGACTGATCAATGTCTAACTCCAGAGAGCTCATTTAATAAAATTTTAAAAATGTGGCCCACCCGGTGTGGCTCAGTGGTTGAGCCTCAACCCGTGAACCAGGAGGTCATGGTTTGATTCCCAGTCAGGGCACATGCCTGAGTTGTAGGCTCGATCCCCCTTAGGAGGTATGCAGGAGGCAGCTGATTGATGATTCTCTTTCATCATTGATGTTTCTGTCTCTCTTTGCCTCTCCCTTCTTCTCTCTGAAATCAATAAAAAACTTTTTTAAAAATTTGCCTGGTGCCTTCTTCAGTCTCTACACCATGGTGCACCTGCTTGCCACACAGAAATCCTGACCCTTGGCCCTCATTTCATCCATCTGTCTAAAGGCAGAAGGGATGAAGGCTCATGAGGGGGACATATGGCCATCGATGGACACCCCTCAGCATGAACTTGGGGTGAAGTCTGTTTTGAAGGGGGTACTTCTAGACAGGCACAGTGACTAGCACCTGCCTCCCTGTGTATTATTTTTTTTCAAAGACACTTATTTCTATTTAATAAGACAATTCAGGTTTAGGCATCTTATCTCGACTAAAGCATTTTCATGGTCATCGATATTTATGGTTGCTTTTCAAAGTACACTTTTTAATGGTCCTTATTTCAAGGGCTATTAATAACAACAGGACCAGTCTTTTCAGAGTCTGAGAAAATGGCTTTTCCTTATGTAGCCCAGAACACCAAATTACACTGGTGCCTGAAAGCATGTAAATACAAGCGTATATTTCCACGTTTACTGGAAGCCTTCTGCTTAAACTGAAATACTTCTTCTCTGGCTTCTTAAATCCCATGGAAGAGAGTGAAGACACCAAAAGGGAACACTAGTTTCAATCAGTACTATCTATGAGCCACATGACTGTCTTTTAAAATCAGATCACATCATTGGGCACTGATGGATTCATTGGTATGATGGCTTCAGTCTGGAGTCCCTCCACCTGGGATCTGCAGGTTCTTTTCACTCCATGGGTCCTCTCTTCCTCAAGGGATGCCCCCACCGATGACGAAAATAGAACTGCTCTTTATGGCTTGATTTTTTCACAAGTCAGCTTTGTGTGGATTTGTAGATGACCTTGCATCTCTGCCAGCTCATTACCTTTGGAGTAACATGATCAATGTAGAACTTTAGCTTTTAAAATAGAAATTTAAGTAGCTTCATGAGAGAACGACTTGTCTAGATCATGCTAACACCTTGTTAAATGGAATAGATCCTTGTCTTAGCTGCTAAGAAAGTTAATGTTCCTTTAAAATATCATTCATTTGAGGAACAGCAGGAATAAGAGTGTTGTTTTTTCTCTCTCCATTTAACTCCAGCTTCACTGAGATTACTGATTCCATTAAAGAAATTCAAGTAACCTCTCAAATTCTCTCAAATTCTATAGCATGATGCCCAAATGTCTTTCTGTGGCATGCAGACATTCACATCTGGTCTACACGCAGTGTTATTCCTCAGATCTGCCTCTGGCCCAGGCCCCCTGATCACAGCCAGAGTGCACACACTGTTCCCAGGGTGTATTCTTTATAGCTTCTTAATTTGAATTTATTATTTCCTCATCCTAGAATTTTACAAGCCTTCTCCTTCTAACTCTTCTAATTAGCTTCTCTGGCAACCTCCTCCCAACTATTACCTTTTCTCTGAAATCTTCTCCAAATGTCCTGAATAGTGTTATCTCACCTGACTCTATGTCAGTACTGAGTGCTCATCCAGGTTATTTTTTTACATATATGTATCCCTGACACATGAGTACTAGAGGGTAGGGATCAGGATCAATTTTTGTCTTCAGGAGATAAGAAAGAGCATATCTCTACCTTTTGAATTTTCTCTTGCCATATACCCCCAATTTCTTCAAGCTTCATTTATGGGGTGTGATCCAAATTTATTCATCATCTGGATGGCTTATCTTTTCAGATGCTCCCATTTCCTTATGTCTGTTAAGTGAAGTTATCTGGTTTGGAAGGATAGTATACAAACCGACATGTGGTTTGTAGGCCTTAGAGAGAGGCCCTAAGGACACTCCTCCACTTTTCATCTGGTCTGCTTCCTCAGATGATGCTTAGGCCCTGAATGACCTTGAACTAAGGAGGGGCATAGTCTGGCGTTTCAGATGTCACTGCAACTGTCTTAGGAGTCGTATGTTCTGCTTCCTGGCCCACTCCCAGCCCTGACACAGGGATAATTTAAACTGAGCAGCAGGATTGATGCTACCTGAACATCACCATAATTTCAGATGCCACTGCAACTGTCTTAGGAGTCCTATGTTCTGCTTCCTGGCCCACTCCCAGCCCTGAGCAGCAGGATTGATGCTACCTGAACATCACCATACTGCCTAACATTTTGGTCTAGGTTGGTTGGCTCCAGTTTTTATTTGTATTGTTTTAATTGTGTAACTGTTATTATTTGAAAATGGACAATTGTGGTAGAATGCTTTGATTTTGAAGCTGCAACTCATATATACATACATGTATATATACACACACACACATATGAACACATATGAACATCTTTTAAAAAGAACTATATCCCAAGCATATATTTCTAAGCCCAATTAAGAGTAACAAAATGTTTGTAAGTTGAATTAAATAGCACTTCTTTATTCCTGACACAGTGTAAATCAACTTAAGGAAAGGGACTATTATCTCAGCTACATTATGCCATAGCTTGCAAAAGTAAATTTGGTGCCAAATTTGGAACTTATATTGGGGAACAATGGCCTTCATACAGACACAGATGCTCTCTGTATCATCATTAGATTGTAGCCCTGGTTTTCTACCGTAACGACATAACATTTCATTAAAATACAAGTGTGCTTGGCAGTTCATGAGCTCCTCTTGTGTTTTGGGAACAGATATGGCAAGATTAATGACTATGTTAGGTTTTCTTTGTATTTATACACTTTTATATGTGCATCTGTATATATGAGAAAATATTCTTTCAAATACTGAGTTCAGCTGGCAAAGGGGAAAAAAAAGAACCATAAATGAAGCTCAGAGACTGTGAATAAGAACAGAATGTGTAATGCAGTTGGGCCCTGTGGGCTTCCCAGGAAGAACCCTCTTCTCCCGTGATGAGTAGGGTTGTCAGTAGTGACAATAATGCTGTTAGAAATGAAAACTAAGTTGTGCTCACCAGTGTTTAACTGACAGTGCCACAATGCCTTTAGGGATGAAATGCAAGTACTGTGGCACAATTCATCTCATGATTCTTGTGGTTCAATAATTTATCTTCATAAAACACCAATGACAGCTAGTATTCTGTTCCTCCTGTGAGTGAAATATGATGTGCTTGCAATGTTTGGGGGATTCACTAACTATGGCTATGTACACATAGTTTGTAACCAAGTGCATGCATAAGTAGCTGAAATGTAAATAGGAACATTTAAGATTGTCTCAAAATCAGACTGAGTTCTCCATTTACGTAGTCACAGCAGAAGAGTTCAGATATGTTTATATATAAAAGCCCAGTGACCAGAATGGCGGAACGACCAGAACAACCAGAGCGACAGGTCACTATGATGCGCACTGAGCAGGCAGGCAGGCCAGCGGTTAGGAGCGAGCAGTCCCAGGTTGCGAGAGGGATGTCTGGCCGCTGGTTTAGGCCTGACTGAGGGGTCCTGGATTGTGAGAGGGTGCAGGCCAGGCTGAGGGACCCAGCCCTTCAGTGCACAAAGTTCATGCACCAGGTCTCTAGTATGTAATAATGAGCCTTGTTGAATGTTTGAAAAGAAATTCAGAAAAGGAGTAAAAACTAGATGAGTATGAAAAAGAGAAGAGCCACAATATTACAGTGGCTAAAAGTAGATAAATTTAATTTTTGAGAGTAAATCACAGAATAAAATACCAAAATGAGAATAAAAATTCCCAATTTAATCCTATTTGAAGTTCTGAGTTGTGTCATTTCCCTCTGATTTTTGGTTGTTGCCTGGAGATAATTCAGGTTTCTAAGCATAGTATTTAATACTCATTTATCTTAAAAATTTGTACATGCATGTTATAAACATCTTTATCTGAAGGGATTGTGTAAACAAGGAAGTTTCTCTTTTACTCATATGTTAGTCCATAGCTGCTTGATTAATCTTCTCCAGAAATCTCTAATTATGCTACTTCTCCACTCCACAAACTTTTTCTGAATAGAGTTCAAACTTCTTAACTTGAAATTCAACCAGTTCCTCTCCTCTTATCTCCTGCATGAAAAGTGATCTTACTTAAGGACACATATCCATTTGTTCATTCAACAAATATATATTGAGCAGTTATAGTCTGGTGATTCAAATATAAAAATATGCAGTTCGTGTATATTCAGCTCTATGTTCAAAGAGCTCAGGAAGGGGCAGAAATTATATAAACAAAATGACCTCCTAAACTTCCATTCCTTTATGTTTAACACTCCCTTCATTTGGAGTTGCCTTAGCATCCATTTCCATAAATGGAAACCTTCCCATGACATTTTACCTAATATCCTTTAAAGAAAGTAAGCCATTCATTCCATAGTTTATTGTCTCTCTTCTTTTTAAAATTTCAGCACTAGAAAATATCTACTTATTTTAATATTCCTCAACATATGCTATCTAAAATTCAGTATCTCTGAAATTCTGGACAGTTTTCCCAATAGTTCCTATCCCCCATGATCACCAGAACTTGAAACTACCAAACAGCCACATACTTGTTGTAAAATCATTCAAATTTAATTGAAGACAGAATCATTCTTATTTTCTTTCTAATCATTCATCTCCCTACACATGTAGGAGAAAAAATATTTCTCTCTACAAAATCAAATGGTTCAATGAAATGATTTAATTGAAATAAAAAAACATACTTTCAAAATATTCATGGAACATTTGGCACAATTTTATGTTGAATGAAATTTTCACTTTTATAAGGGAAAATAAAACATTTCTATTGAACATTAATAAGGGCATGATTATTTTCTCCATAATATATCTATACAATTTTGTGTTGATCACTAAACTAATCTATTTTAATGAATTTTTAAAATTATTTCAGTCTATTCATAAAACATCAAGTAATAAAACTTGCACAATTACTTTTAAAAATGGCTCTAAAATTATAAATGATTTTTATAATTTTTCATCTGTGATAAAATTGTATAATTTACACTCCTAACAAAATGGAACTTACCTTTTTTTACTGTAAAAATGAATAAATATAAATTAGCTTCTTTTCTGAACATAGATAATTATACATAGCTTGCTAGATGCACCCAAAAATACATACTTGAAATAAGAAGTATAATGAAGATGATTAAATAACTCCAAATTTAATCACTTTGAAAATTATCTTTATAATCGTATGCCAAATATGTTAGTGATACTTATCTAAATTTCAACATGTTGTTAAAATCTACATAAATTTATTAGTGGTAGCTTTACTTGAATTTCAGATAATGCATTAAAAAGTTCTGCATAGGATGAATATTAAAAATATTCTCTCAGTTAAAAATTAGCTTCTCAAAGGAAAACATAAAATGATTTAAGTTCTTGAACAGGCTAAATCAGCAAGACTATCTTTCATTCCTAAAATACTGATTTAAATCATAAATTATAATTCTTGCTGATAAATATTGTTTTTCTCATAGTATTCAGTAAATATGTGATGAAATTAGGCAACAGATCCTCACAGTTTTATTGTCAGTACTTCTTATGTTTATGCCTGTAGGATATAATCCTATCTAATAAAAAACAAAAAGGGTAATTAACTGTACCTCCGCTATGCTTACCATTGGCTAATCAGGGAGATATGCAAATTAACTGCCAACAAAGATGGCGGCCAGCAGACATGCAGCTGAAGCGAGCAGGAGGCTTGCTTGCTCCAGTGATGGAGGAAGCCAAGGTTCCCGGCCTGCCACGGCCCAGCTCTGAGCCCGAAAGCAACAATGTTTCAATTATAGAAGCTAAACAAACCACAGATACCTGCTTTCAGCTGGCAGCGGCCTCAGAGCTGGGAGCCCCAGTGAAGGCAACAATGTTTCAATTATAGAAGGTAAATAAATCCGAGGGGAAAAAAAGAAAAGAAAAAAAGGAGAGGCTGGGAGCTTCAGTCCCGGCCAGCCTGAAAACGGCCCTCAGCCCCTCACCCAGACTGGCCAGGCACCCCAGTGGGGACCCCCACCCT
>NW_005356173.1:3177627-3206089 GCF_000412655.1 Myotis brandtii
TGAGGCACCCCCCCCCCCGAGTGCACAAATTTTGTGCACCGGGCCTCTAGTAATTATATAAAATGCATTTTCATCTAGCAACTAACTTTCATGAGGGAGAGACTTATTCTAACTTATTCAGATCTCATTGTTGTGACATACTAGGAACTAAATTATAGTTTTGATTATTATCTAATTAAAGAAGAAGAATCATCCTAGCTTGTCTCATAGTGTTGCTACATGAACCCATCCCAAGAAGATGCATGCTCACACCATACAGCAGGCATTGTTACAATCCTGGTCACCTTTCTTTGGTTTCCCTACAGCACCAGATCTGCCTTGGAATAAACCAATTTAAATGGTAAATGCTCAATCTGGTCGGATTGGCTCAATTGATTGGTTGCCAGTTCAATTCCCAATCAGGGCACTTACTCAAGCTGCAGGTTCGATCTGGGGTCAGGCACCTACAGAGGGCAGCCAGTTTCTCTCTCTCTCTTTCTCTCTCTCTCTCTCTCCTTGTCCTAGGATGAGGTTTAAATAATGATAGATAGATAAATAGATAGATAGATAGATAGATAGATAGATAGATAGAAAGATAGATAGATAGATGATAGATAGATAGATAGATAGATAGATAGATAGATAGATAGAGATGATAGACAGATAAATGCTCTAAGAATGAAATCACTATGACTTCTCTCTTATAGTGCTGATATTGTGACTAAGCTTTGTTAATCAGAGTGGAAAATATGAATATTTACAAGTTACTAGAAAGAGATCTCTCATCAAATGTGTAGACACAGCCCAAATAAAAGAAAATTTGTTCTTAATATCTGTCTGTATAGCAGAATGAACCAATTCAACTTTGCCTAAAAGAAAAGTAATCCTACAATGAAGTCAAGTGGACTCTTCCCCCTTATTTATGATTTCAATAATGTTTGATTATTTCCAAATGATGGCGTTCACCCTAAATGATTTCTTGTGTAACCATGAGTTTTGTTTGAGCTGAGACATTGACAGAGTTGAAAACCTCTATTGAAACCAACAAGAAAATTAATGGTGAGCAGAGGGGCCTGGTGTCTAATTTCTGTTTGCTTGGGTTCCTTTTGAGAATTCCTTGGGAAGAAATAAAAAACAACTGAGGTGTATATAGGAAAATAAGAACAGAATCCCTTTTCTGTCTTTGCACCATTCAGAAACAAAACCTGAGGCCCCCTGACAAACTACTTCATATGTAGACATCTGTTAACAGGCCACAGTGATCCTGGTGGAAGTCGTGCTCAATTAAATGCAAAAGGGCCTACTGAAATGCCAGCATTTTCATTTTGTTGTGATGACTTTCTCAGAGAATAACAATGTTCAGCTTAGATTTTTTTTTGGAGTGCCCTTTGGGAAAGAACATTTTCTCTTTTAAAAGCCACACAAAGCTTAACTCAAGCAGTTTCATCGTTCTCTCTTTCATGAAGCTACTAAAAAAGACTAATGTATTACTTAATGAAGCTATTCATCGCTTAATAAAAATAAGAATTAGTAACAATAACTGTTATAGTCACATTAACCTTATTTTCACACTAGCATAGAAATTGCTTAGATGTATTATATGTCTGCCATAATTTGCTTTAAAAAATAAAGCTACTGGGAAATATATACTTAATATTAAAAGTAAGATATATTTTCATTGTTATTTTAGAAATTTGAGTTAATTACCAGTGCTAAATCCAGCTACTAAAGTCTCAAGTTTTGGAAAGTGCAAATACTGATGAGTGGAAGCTCTAGAAAGTGGGAGAGAATCCATGACTCACAGTCCACAAACCTGGGTCTTAATCCCAGGTTTGCAACTTACTGAATAATATTTGCAACTGTCCTAACTTTGTGAGTCTTGATTTACTCCTTAGTTCATTTTCAGAATGAGATCTTAATTTTTTGTTTTATAATGTTCACATGTAAATTTCATCCAAGTTCACAACAAAGGCTGATAAAGACCAATATGATCAAATCCTGCTGCAAGGTTTTCATAACAAATCATAAGCATTCAGTGTAGTCAGTCCTCAACATAGCTCGCACGATGCAGACAAATTCACAAATTGACAAAAATCTATTTGTCAAAAACTTATTTTAAAAATTATTCTTTAAAGACATTAAACATATGAAGAATTTATGCTCTATGAGGTCAGGAACTTTGTTTTGATGTGGCCTAGTGTCTAGGGCATTGCATGGCTCATAGTATTAAATAAATGAATTAAAGAATTCATGAAGTATATCCTTTTTCACTATATTCATGGGATGATTCAGTTCATAACTATATTCCTCATGAATATGTTCTTCATGAATATATTCATTAAAGACTAAACCTGTGACCCTTAGCTTTTGATAAATTGAACAATCCTTAAAAAACTAATATATTCACATATATTGAATATATTTAAAAGAAATATATCCATGAATATATTTATAAGAAGAATGGATTCATATTCATAGACTATATATTCAAGAAGAATATTCTCTAACACAATTACATGATAATTGGTAAAGTTAGTGCATTTGGTGAGTTAGTCATTCATCAATTGATTCTTTCGAGAATTATTTTTGATCAATCCAGTTTTAGAGAATTGGTTTTCAGTGAGTTGACCTATAGCCCCCTTTTTTTCTCTGATCAGTATGATATTGGTCAGGTGGGCAACTAGCAACTGGAATTCACCACCCTATTAACCTGTGGACTCCAATGTCCTCCTGTGAAATCTCTCTTGAAGGATGGATGAGATCCTCTTTCCCTTTGAGAATTTCCCTTGGTTACAGCCAAGGTCAACTTTAGGCCAAAAGCTACTTAATCAGCTCATTTTGGCATACTGTTTCACCTTCTTCATCCTGAATTTGGTCTTCTTATTCCTCTTTGTTTTCAGAGAATATGGCTTTAACTTGGAAATTCGTTAGTATGTGAATACTTAAGACACTTATTGAAGACAGATAGATACAAAGGGGACATTGAGTTTAGCTATTAGCCTTAGTGTATATTCTATGTTTATAGTATACTAGAGGCCTGATGCACAAAATTCATGCAAGAGTAGGCCTTCCTTTCCCCAGCTGCCGGCACCAGCTTCCCTCTGGCACCCAGGACCCAGGCTTCTCTTCAGCACCTGGGACCTGGGCTTCCCTCTGGCCACCAGCAGGCACCCAGGACTCGGGCTTCCCTTGCAGCCCTGGCTTAGTCCGAAGGTCGTCCAGAAGAACGTCCGGTCTAATTATCATATTGCACTTTTATTATTATAGAAAATATGGATATAGTGTGCTCTACACAAGTATATATTATATAAATACGGAGTATATAAAAATATGTATAAAAAGTATAATCTGCATAAATCAGTTATCAGCCACTTGAATTTCCTTTCTCAAGTTACATATATGCTCTTTCAAATTTATAACCCCAGCCACCAAAGGGCTTGGCCTCTCTGGAGAATCACTGGCATTGTGAGCCATAGTTTCCAATGAAATTATTCTCTCTCAGATATCAGAAATCAGAAAACAGATTGAGAATATTTCGACTAAATGAACTATGACAGTGGTGAGCTTGCAAGACCTGAACATTAGGATATTTAAGCATCTGGTTATACCTTTCTGTCTAAGAGATACACACATGGTGAGCTCAAGAAAAAATGGAAACCAAGAACACCTAAGAGAGTAATTTTATATGACAGAAAGATGGTAGACTCTATATAATTTTAAAAAGAAACAGAAAAAAAGAAAGTACATATTTTTATGTCAAAGGATTATTTTGAGGGGGGGGGCAGGAGCTCCTTTAAGTATTTTTGCTCTATGAGTTAAAACAGTTTATACTCCCTATAACTGTGAGACACAAAAGGGTTGTAATCATGGTTGATAAGTTAATCAAGGAAAGGAAAGCCATTAAGTTTAGAAATTAAATTAGACATAATTTAAAAAGTGAGATAACCTGCCGTAACCGGTTTGGCTCAGTGGATAGAGCGTTGGCCTGCGAACTGAAAGGTCCCAGGTTCGATTCCGGTCAAGGGCATGTACCTTGGTTGTGGGCACATCCCCAGTAGGGAGTGTGCAGGAGGCAGCTGATCGATGTTTCTCTCTCATCAATGTTTCTAACTCTCTATCTCTCTCCCTTCCTCTCTGTAAAAAAATCAATAAAATATATTTTTAAAAAGTGACATAACCTTTTAAAGCCCTGAATGTGTCCTGAAGTCCCCTCAGAATTTTTATGATGTTATGATGTCTTTCTCTACCTTAACACAGTCCCTAAATATCTTTTATTTTCTTATATATGACATTTCATGTTAAATTAATGGTATTGATAGCTAAATTGTTATTGCTCTAATATTCTATAATTGTGTGTATACTTCATAAGTTTTTGATGGCTTCAGTACACATCTATCTCATGGCCTTAAAGATAACAGCAACATCAACATTTCTACATGGCTAAGGTATTTCAATGAGGTTCTATACTCCATAGAGCAGTGATTCCCAAAGTGGGTGCTACCGCCCCCTGGTGGGCGCTGCAGCGATCCAGGGGGGGCGGTGATGGCCACAGGTGCATTTGTTTTAACTTTTTTTGTATTACCTTTCTATTCTGAGTTCAATAAATAGTTTCATAATTTCAAACTTCAATGTTTCTAATTTACACCTTTCTTTACTATATTTTACGAAAAAGGTAGAAACATTAATACATATATCTTTCTGTTTAATTGCTATTAAAATTAAAAAAAAAAAATTAACCAGTGGGCGCTGAGTAATATTTTTTCTGGAAAGGGGGCGGTAGGCCAAATAAATTTGAGAACCACTGCCATAGAGTCTTATCTTGAATTATTTTTAACTTTTACTGATATACAGGCATACGTCGTTTTATTGGCTTTTTGCTTTATTGCACTACACAGATGTTGCATTTTTTACAAATCGAAGGTAAAACCCTCCATCAGCAAAAATATTAGGACTTGCTTTATTGCAATCGTCAGTTTATTGAGATGGTCTGGAACCAAACCTGAAATATCTCCAAGATATCCTCTATACTGTACATATAGAACATGTACAAATCAGGAATGCACAGCTCACTGAGTTGTTTGAAAAACTGAATATGCTCATGTAATCATTACTTATATCAAGAGACAGAACATTATCAACACCCCAGATTGTTTCTAAATTCAGTAATTGGTGTTAAAGGGTTGCTCATCTAGCAACCAACACGAAACAATGTTCAGTAAATAACTACTAACGAAATATAATTGTGCTGTATGTCAAGAAAAAAAATCCATCTGTAGATGTTATTAATGTTAACTTTAGATAGAGATAGGACGTGACCTGTTAATAAGAAAATAACCACTGTTCATCTATATCATAGAAGTTTAGTGCTTCAAAGTACCTAATCTAACACAAATTCCCTCAGGGAATTCCCCTTGTGGGATACTGCTGGGTGGCATCTTTTCACAATCCCTCGGTTAGTATTCCAGAGAATTCTGCAGTAAGGGACAAATTCTCTTACTGAAAACCATACCTCTGTCTTCAATTTCCCAGGACTTTCTGTGACTTTACTACTTAGGTTAAATTACAGAAATGGCAAAGAATTGCCTTTCAGATCATAAGTTTGTTTTTTGTTTGTTTGTTTGTTTGTTTTGTTTTGTTTTGCTATTTTCTGTGGCACTGGCTTCATCTCCCTGGTCTGCCATCTATATACTCCCAACTTTCCATTAAGCTACCAGCAGCTACCATCTCCTATCCACGAAAGTAGACAATTTAAATAACTATCTCTATTTTCAGTGTGATTTTTCTCCTTTCATCTCAGGCAGTCTCTTTAATCTACTTTGGGTATGCATGACCATTGTGTTTAATGTGTAGAGTCACCCATAAGGGCAAGTACAGATTTATAGACCAAAGTAATCAACTTCAGCTAATGTGCTCAACATGACTTTATCAAATTGATACATTGTCAGTGATTTTCTGTTACCCTATACAGCATAGGAATATATTTCAGTCTTATTTTAAGTGTCTAGAGCTGAGAGGAATCTTGTAATCAGTAGGTATGAATCATTTATTTTAGTGATAAGAATTTCTGGGACAGAGAAGTAAAGTAATTTTCTCAGGTAATATTAGTACCGATTCTAACATTATATTTCCATCTTATGTGTCATGTAATGGACTTACATATCTGTGCACGTATACACACACATGCACACACACATAATCTATGTATATAATATCAATCCATGAAACCATACTAAAAAAGTAAAACAGCTATTTTTAAAATTTATGATATACTAAAAATATTAATTTTTTAAAATATTAGCTTTAATTTTTAATCTTGTTCAACACCTATCACATTTAGGTTAAAATCCACAAGAAGGGGTGAATAGAATAAATTTATAGCCTACTTATATGTGAAACTTGAGTCACACAAATATTATTTTACCATGCTCACTTGTAGCATTTTTCCAATCCCATTTTGTCACCAAAAGTGAGAAAAACTACCAGAGGGCAGTTGACACTCAAAATGGATTGTTGTTGAATTGAAGATTACAGAAGAAATAGTTCATAAATATATGGAGATGTGCCCTTCATGGTTCAATGCTCACAGTTGGAGGAAACCATTGAGCCAAAATAGCAGAAGCTGCCTCTCTCGCTAGGAGTCACGTGGTAGAAAAAGTATAGAGAGGTTTGCAGAAAAATTGCTACTGTGAAAAGCAGAGATGGATTTTTTATGCCTATGTCTGTGGCTTAAAAAATTATTTAGGCACTGCTTTGAGTAAAGGATAAAAATTATTCAGAGGCAAGTGTAAAAACAGAGTTCTATTAAAGGGCAATAATTCAGAATTGTCTGAAATGAAAAACTGTGGTTCAATTAGGCATTTTATGATGTAATTTAAAAATAATGATTTACACTCAAATCATAAAGGATTGTCCCTCAACATAACATTTTAATATCTCTCTTCTACGGCAGGACTTCGATCATGATTGTTCTCTGAACTCATGAGAGTCTGAGCTGTGAGTGGCTGGATAGCCTCTGAGGAGAAACTGTGCTCTCCCTGTGGTTCTTCAGCACACACAGGTGTAAAAAGCCTCTATTGAACCGAAGCCACTTAAAATTACAGTCCTCTGTGGTTAATATGAAACGACCACTTTCAACAATATTTAAAAGAAAAGAGAGAATTTTATGATGTGTACTGTTTTAAAGAAACCCAATCTTAAATTCTGACAATTGTTTATTTTAAGCTTTTAATTTGTTATCAACATTTAGAAAAATAAGAAAAAAGATTGAAGAATTAATTAACTAAATTTCCATTATCTTCATTTATGGTAGTCTAGTATTCTTTCTCTATGATATTTTTTTAAATAAATATTTTATTGATTTTTTACAGAGAGGAAGGGAGAGGGATAGAGAGTTAGAAACACCAATGAGAGAGAAACATCTATCAGCTGCCTCCTGCACACCTCCTACTGGGGATGTGCCCACAACCAAGATACATGCCCTTGACCGGAATCGAACCTGGGACCTTTCAGTCTGCAGGCCGATGCTCTATCCACTGAGCCAAACCGGTTAGGGCCTCTATGGTATTTTTTAATGTTACTTCTGTGATAGAATGGAAGAACAGTCACCCTCCAATATATCATGTAGCCTTTGGGACACTGACAAGGTCATGTGCTCTCATTCTATCCACTTCTCTAGCAACCATGAAGATGGGGGATCAGCATTTCCAACAGCATATTACAGTTAGGCTACAGAAAATCAGAGTATATCCACATTTGATATTACTGCTTGTCAATGACCTCCAATTGGATATGAAAATTATCTCATCTACATTCTGCCTTCTCTATGTGTTGTTTTTTTTTTAAATGTTTTCCTTGTGCCATACAACTCCAGCTTATGAAATGTAGGGAATATTTCATGGAAATTATGAAAATGTATGTCTAAGTATTTAAATCTCACTAGAGAGCACAATAAGGCAAACTTCTTGAGACTGAGAATCATCACCCCTTTTTTTTTAACATGCTCTACAGCATTTCACATAGGTATGCCCTTGGAAAAAGAGGAATTGATTGGAAAGCCCTGGCCATTTGGACAGATATTTCATGGAAATTATGAAAATGTATGTTTAAGTATTTAAATCTCACTAGAGAGCACAATAAGGCAAACTTCTTGAGACTGAGAATCATCACCCTTTTTTTTAATATGCTCTACAGCATTTCACATAGGTATGCCCTTGGAAAAAGAGGAATTGATTGGAAAGCCCTGGCCATTTGGACAGTGTCAGTTTCCTATAAACAAGAATGATTTTGTGCCTTTAGAGAAAATTGTAAGATACTGCAATTTAACTGAGACATATGTGAAACAAAGATAAAAGACTAAATGTGACTTAGTTTAAATTTAAAAAATAAATTTTAACGTTAATAATGACAAATTATTTTCCCAAAATGGTATAATAATTTCACATCAACAATTTTCTATTTAAAACAGAAACAAGGGGTCAATGGAGGGGGAGGGGAGAGGAGAAATCTGTAATACTTTCCACAGTAAAGATAAAAACATAAACATAGGCCTTCTTGAAGATGGCGGCATAGGTAAACACCGGAGACTGCTGCCGCAAACAACCACTTCAAAAATACAACTAAAAGACGGAACGGACATCACCCAGAACCACAGGAAGGCTGGCTGAGGAGAGACTCTTCAACTAGAAGGAAAAATAACAGCACACCGAGGCTCAGAGGAGGCGCAGTGTGGAAAAAACTCAGGTGCGGAGGTGCGCGCGCAAAGCGGGCTGGTGGCTGAGAGCGCGGTTGTCGTTTTCGGTCAGGGGGGAGTCTCAGACTCTGAGCTCCAGATACGGGCGAATCGCTGGGGACTCGGACCCAAACGGGAGAAGCGGGAGTGTCTGGCATCAGTTGGAAGGCAGCTGGGGGAGCGGAGAAATCTGTAATACTTTCCACAGTAAAGATAAAAACATAAACATAAAATATAACAGAAACCAAACAGTGACTATAAACAATAATAATACATAATTAAATTTAAGCCAACTAACTGCCATATTCATTTTTTTAGTTAAGGAATAGAAAATATAATCTATAAGCCATTAAATATAAAAAATAGAATAAGAAAAATGACTCCAGAAAGCATAACTAAGTTGATAATATTCTCGTTGCCCAAAGAAGTCAGGTGGTACAATTAAAAGATTATGGACTCTATAAAAAATGGTTCTTAACCTGAACAAAGAGCTAAACCCCTGCTATTTTATATACACTTTTAGTATCTCTGAATCAGGATTTTTCATAGGCCAGGAATCATGGTTTTCTTCAGGCTTTCAATATAGACTATACCCAAAATTATTTCACCGTGTAGCTAAACTACTCAAGGATTGTACATTCTCTCTCCTTGCATTTCCCATCTATCATAGTCTCCTCACCCCACTCCAGTTACCATAGACCTCCATATTTCCAAATCTTGTCCTTGTTTTACTTGATATCTCAGAAGCACTTAAAAGGTTTACTAGTAGCTCATCCCTCCTTGGAACAATCTCTCAACACATTTTCCTGTTTGTTTGTTTTCCTGTTTCACTTGCTGCTATTTCTCAGTCTTCTTTCATGGACCTTTATCCTCTTTCCAGCTTTTAAGTTTAGAGTACTCCACCTCTCTTCTCTTCTCTGTGTTTGTTTTCCTGTTTCACTTGCTACTATTTCTCACCCTTTTTTTTAACATGCTCTACAGCATTTCACATAGATATGCCCTTGGAAAAAGAGGAATTGATTGGAAAGCCCTGGCCTTTATCCTCTTTCCAGCTTGTTAAGTTTAGAGTACTCCACCTCTCTTCTCTTCTCTGTCTTAATTCTCTCTCTAGGTAAGCTTATCTAGCCCTCTGATTTATGCTCATGCCATCAAATGCCTGTGTCTAGACCTGACTTCTTTGAACCTCACACACAAATGTACAACAGTCTGCCTGACATTTCTACTTAGATTTCTAATGCACATACCCAACATTGACTCCCTACCCAGTCTCCGATTAATTAAATGGCATTGATTTCCCCTCCATTGTTTAAGTCTCATATTTTTCTTGTTATCAAATTTTTGATAACCAATTAATGAGTCAGACCTGTCAATGGTACCTACAAAATATATAACAAATCTGAACACTTTTCTCCAATGCTAACCTTGGTCTAAGCCTCCGTCTTCTCTTGTCCTACTTACTGTACAAGCTTCCTAGTAGGCCTCCCTACTCTCAGTCTTGTCTCCCTAAATCCATTCATTGTACAGGAGTTATGTTCTATATGGTCATTGCGAACACTGACTTAGTGAACACTGAATCATTGCTCCTACAAGAAATACAGGGTTAGGTTCCTACAGTCCTCTGATCCCAACATTTGCATCAATTGATCAGTACATAACCTTGTTTTATGTGTGTTTCTGTTTAAAGTTACCTTGATTAATACATACGTACATTGATTCATTAACACTGAACAAATGGCTGACAGCATTATAACTTGGACCTGAAAGAAGTTTACCTAAGCTTTCTTGCACTGAGGAACATGGGCCTATTATGAATAAAGATGCCAAAAAATTCCTATATGAATGTTTTTACAACATATATTTTTATTTTGGTGGGTAAATATTTGGGAGGGGAATTGCTAGGCTATAGCATTAATAATTTTAAAACTTCCAATTTTCCAAATTGGTTGAACAAAATTTCATACCACCAGCAATGTACAAGAGTACAGATCAACCCAGATCCTTACTTAGTCCTTTTAACTTTTAGCCACTGAAGAGGTTGTAAAATGTATGTCATTGTGGTTTTAGTTCCCCTAATGACTAATGATGTCAAGCAATTGTTCATGTGTTTATGGAGGATTAATACATCTTTATGCATGATGTGACTTTTGCCCAGTTTTATCTTTCAATTATTGACTTTAAGAGCTTTTAGTGTATTATTGTAATATGTCCTCTTAGCAAATATGTGTGTTTATTTTGTTTTGCTCTCTGTCTTGCCTTGAATTTTCTGAACCATGTCCAGCGATAAGCAGGGATACTTCATTTTGGTGAAGCCAAATTTAACAGGTGATTTTGATGACATAAGAAATCTCTGATAACCCCCAAGCCCTGAAGGTATTCTGTTATGTTTCAGAAGTTTTATAGTAGGACTTTTGTGTTTGGGTCTAAAACCCATCTAGAATTCACTTCCATGTATTGTGTATGCTGAAAATTGAGATACATTTCCCCCCTACATTCATTCAGTGTTCCCACATAATTTAAAAATGAAGAAATAAACAAAAACACCTTGTCTTTCTCCATTGAGTTGCCTTATGCCTTGTCAAAAAAATAATGGACCACATATGTGTGGGTCTATTTCTGATCTCTTTGTGAATTATTATAGTTTTATAGCAAGTCTTTAAATCATGTGATACAGCTCCTAATTTTGTTTTTCTTTTTGCTTTATTTTTTAAATATTTAAGTTTTTTTACATTTCCTTATACATTGTATAATATTATATATCTTTTCCTACAAAGGCCAATATTGGAATTTTTACTAGGACGGCATGGTATATATATCTCCATTTATTTCGAGCTTTAATTTCCTTGGCAATGATTTGGAGATTTCAGCTCCATTTATTTGAGCTTTAATTTCCTTGGCAATGATTTGGAGATTTCAGTGTAGAACTTTAAAAGTTCCCCCAAATGAATAACTTGCAGACAAGGCAATAAAATTGATTAATCTGAGCCTTTTTTTTCCTCAGAAGATTCTGGGTGCCTGAAAGGAAAGACTCTGCCCATCCCTAAGATTCTACATATTAAATAAGCAACTGGGTCATTTCTAGCCACTCATGAAAAATGTCATGAAGTGTGCTCTCCCCAGTGTATTAGCCTAGTGAAAGGTTCTATTCTAGTGGCTCTTTCAGAAAAGGCATGTTCTAAGGTGACATTCTGTCTATACCAAGACAGAAACACATTTAGCTGTTTCTTCAGCTTAAAAAAATAGAAGTATACCGTGCCTGCCCAAGAACCTTATTTCATGTTCTGTATGATTGTAATTGGTCATATATTATAGAAGGTAGTTTGTATTGGCATGTAGAAGTGAGCAAGATTAAGTTGAATCAATTTCCCGATGATATGGAATTTATGTAGATAAAAAAAGACATAGTATGTGACATGTTTATATAGAGATGCATACTTCCTTTTCTTTATTATTGCATAAGTAGTTAACTGATAACTTATGAGGTATATTACATATCAGAGAAGCACATAACTGCCTAAAGATGGATTCATATTCCAGGACATTTTTCTTTCAAGATTGAGGATTGAGCAAAAAGATTGAAAACTGTAGTCACTGTAATTTTATTTGAAACATATTGAAACAGATGTTACATCTTGGTTTGCTACTGTATTTTAAATACTTTCTTTTTTCAATATTCATTAAACCAGTCTTTTCTTCTTGTCTTTAATAAGAGCAACATCTGTTTCTTCTAGTTCAATCAAAGCAACCACCTCAAGAGTCTCACTTTAAAAATAATGCTATTAGAGAGACAGCCTAGATAGAATATGCTTCATTAACATTTTACATTTGCATACTAAACAAGCCTTTCTAACAATTACAAGTTAGGGAGATGTTAGAGAAAATATTGTAAAACGATTTAGTCATCTTATGAAAAGAATTAAGACCAGAAGGTGGAATATGGTTTTAAAGATGTTGGTTTTAGGTTAAAAAAATGTCTTTGTGAAAATACTGGTTTCCTTTTGTAATGCACAGCTGAAAAGTTTTCATCAGTAGGAATTGGTGAAGAAATGGAGGGATCTATTATAAAGTAACATCAAATAATCTTTCAGTTTAAAATTAAATCAGAGTGTTGCAATAGTATTTTTTTAAACAAAAATATTTTAGAAAATGTATATTGTGGTATATCTCAATCTCCTCAAACTTAGTCATCATGAGAAATCCTTGCTTGAAATTGGATTTAATTTTTGAAAATATTACACAGACATTCAGAACCACATCTATTAAATAATCTACTTTTACAAAACTCATTTTGCTCAAGATTGGCTTCAAAAACAGTTGAATTTGATAATAACAAGAGATATATTGGGAGCTACCTGTCTAAATATTCAAATTCCTCACCACTGATATTACACTACTGGATTTATATTGAGGAGGGAGGTATTCATAAAGAAAACCAATTGTAATAATTTCATAACAGCTAATGATTATAGAATTAAAATTCAACAATACAAGTTGATATGTAGAGAGCTATGCTCACTCACTGAATAAGAAACAATAGCTAATATTTACTGAATGTTAATTATATGCCAGGTACTATTCTAAAAGATAATATATGCCCTTAGTCCTCACAACAGCCCTATGGAGCAGATACTTCTGTTATCTCCATTTCACAGAGAAGGGAACTGAGGCATAAAAAGGTTAATTTGTGGGAGGCCCAGCTATTAGGTGAGCAGAAATGAGATTTGTATCCTGATGTCTGGCTTTAGTCCATGCCCTTGACCATTGTTCTATTCTACCCCACTAAGGGTGGCTCTGTAGGCCAAACACCCCTTCTCTATCTAGCTCAGTCTCTTATAGGGGCATGTTTCATATGTGCCTGAATAGAATATAATCCCCAATATAGGGCAGTCCCCCCATTTCCCCAGCAAGATCATTGAGAGTACCTTTTGACTAACTCGCATCTATAAACTTTTACATGCAGCTTTAATAGCAGTGTCCTTGTCTTAACCTTGTCAGACTTCTGGCACACTTTTTGCAGACCAAGTCATCTTTACCTCGAAGTTGTTTGAATGCAGGAATTTTTCCATGTGTAATGCTGTCACTGGACACATTTTTTCTAAGCTTCAAATGCTCATTAGAATAACATTAGGACTTTTTCTTTTCAGGTGCCCCAAATGTGGATATTTATGATGTCCGACCTGTTAAAATGTATTACACTTGTTTAGAAGGATATTTATAACAAATATACCAATATTTGTAATTGTGAGGTAATAATCCAAAGAAAAGTACTCAACTGAAGTTTCAGCTTCCTCTTCTGTGAAAACAATACATCAAAACTTCTTTAATATATATATATATTTCAGAGAGAAAGGGTGAGAGAGAGAAATATCAATGATGAGAGAGAATCATTGATTGGCTGCCTCCTGCACCCCCATACTGGGGATTAAGCCTGCAACCTGGGCACGTACCCTGACTGGGAATCAAACCATGACCTCATGGTTCATAGGTTGATGCTCAACCACTGAGCAATGCTGGCTGGGCAAAGCTTCTTTATTTTTTGATCTAATGATATAGATCTGCTTCCCTAGTCACTAGGCTCTGTTCTAGTGCTATTAGAAATACTAATTCATTTGTTCCTCAAAAGAAATCTATAAAGTGAACATTGCTATTTGCATTTTAGAGAAGAGAGACCTGAGGCACAGAGAGGTTAAGTAAATTGCCCAGGTTATCAAGGACAGGAGCAAATGCAGAACCCTGGCTCCTGGACTAGACCTCTTAACTACAACACTGTTTCTTGTGCTCGGCTCCCTTGCTGCTCACTGTTGAGAAGAGACAGTACAGCTATACATGCAGTGTGTGTAGATGGCGCCAGGCATGTGTGGGCACTCAGGAAATTTGAGGCATAAGTCTCTTTTTGTTAAGTTCAAGCATCAGCACCCTTCTTTATCAGGCCTGTCCTGATCCACTGTCCAGCCATCAGGAACCCACTGTGTGGCAGGTATGGGTCCTTGGCGGGTGTCTCCCTTCTCAGGGACAATCATTGGCTATAGGATAGTGAGTGGAGGAATAACACCTCTTTCACAGCAAAGGAGAAGTGCTGCTTTAGTCCTATCTAGTGATGTGTTCGTTGTGATTTATGTTCTTTGATATTTTTAATAAAACTTGGAATGATAGTACATTTCTTTCCAGAATAAATGTATTAGTATTTATTGTAAGTTTATATCTTATATCAATGATCTGATCAGCTGTGGTATTCTGAGTGATTTCCATATAGTATTGAATTTCAAAAGTTCTTAAATGACATTAATGTTTCATTTCATATGAATTAAAATTATTAAGCAATATTGTTAATTTGTAAAATTCTTTAAAGAGGTGATTTCTTATAGCTTCTCTGATGCAAAACTAATTCTGTACTACTTCTTCCAAATGGCAGATGGTCTAGGAAGTGATAAATGGAAAACACATTTTGGAGCAAGTCAGCAAGAGAGGTCATATAATTTTATTGTAGTCCGTCTTTCATGCAAAGTTGTTTGACTCTCCCTTGCATTGGAGAGAATAGACTCAGGCAGAGGTGAAATATGCTGAAACGATGGCCTCCTCTTTTTTTCTCTTCATAAAATTTGACAGCTGAGTTCTGAATAGTGGGGAAAACTGCTTCTTGAGTGTCAAAAGGTCTAGATTAGAGTCTTAGCTCTACAAACTAATAACAAGATAGCAGGTTTAAGAGCACTGATCCACTCATTATAAAGTGAAGAGTCAACACAGAGCTCCCTTTGCTCAGTTTCACAACATATAGTGGTGGTTTTAATACTCATGAGCTTATTTTAATGTGCCTTGGGAGAAAATGCTAGAATTTGCTTCTCCACCCTGTAGTATAAGATTTCCATACTGATTACAATTTTAAGAGAAAAACACCAATGTAAAAAAATACTTAAAGCCCTGTCCAGTATGTCTCAGTTGGTTGAGCATTGTCCCATGCAACCAAGAGGTCCCCAGTTAGATTCCTGGTTAGGGCACATGGCCAGGTTGTGGGTTCAATCCCCAGTAGGAGGCGTGCAGGAGGCAGCCAATGGATGTTTCTCTCTCGTTGGTGTTTCCATCTCTCTCTCCCTTCCTCTCTCTCTAAAAGCAATTAACATATTTTTATAGAGAAAATACTGAAAGACATATAGTATGTGATCTTCCAGTACAACAGAAATCTGACAGTGCAAATGCTGAAACTGGATGGTGTTTCAGTTTACACGCAACCCTCGTACTACGTGAGACAAGGATATCACCAGAAACTGAGCTCCTGTACAGTGGTGGCAGCAAATTGAAGTGTGTGTGTGTGTGTGTGTGTGTGTGTGGTACACGTGCCCATGTGCGCACAGTGGAAGAGAACTCGACCACAGATGCACAGAGGTGATATAACATACTTTCTTTTTTGTTTTGTTTATATTTGTGTGTTTGTTGTAAGAATTCAGCCTCTGGAACCAAACAGATATATCTGAATTATAATTTGAAGTTCTGATATTTATTAGCTACAGATGCTTACATTTTATTAGATTCGGTTATCTCACCTACTTATTTGGGAAATATATATCTATATATTTTAATTTTCTGTGAATTATAAGTGAGTTAAATGCAAGTAAAATGCTTACCAGAGTGATTGCCCTAGAAAGCTTAGAACAGTGTATCTATAAATACTTGCATATACAGAGACCATGAAATTAGATTCGTCTCTAGAGTGAGCCTTTGGGCTATTATTTTTTTTAATAACATGCAGATGAAGAAAAATTCAAAGAAGTAGCATATTTTATTTTGAGCAATTAGATAATTCTTTCCCCCATTGAAGAATGGGCTTCATTATATTTGCAGCCCATTCCTATTACAGACTGCTGAAGCTTGCCTCTGGTTGATTATTAACATGAAAAGTTCAAAATAATAATTGGAACTAAAATGAATAGAAATCACAGTTCAGGCTCAGATGTGGCAGTGGCTGCTATCAACAGGCTGCTTTTATCTTCAGTCCAGTGTCTCTAGTAATTAAGTTTCCTGGAGAAAGTAAAGTAACCTTTTTATTTTAATCTGATTGGAATAATAGATATTTTGCCATGAACAATTAAGCTGATGATCTTCTTTCATAAATTAATTTTGTGAAGAAAAGATTTTCACAGGGATTTTTAGAAAGGCTTTCTGGTCTACCATATAGGATGGGACACTGTCAACTAAAGACATCTTACAGGTGACTTCCTCTGATGTGTGATTAGTTAGAATTAAATTTGTGGAATGAACATTTGTAAAATTCATGTACTTGAGATCCTGACCCAAAATTGCATTTTAAAGCAGGGTTTATCACATTGTAAAGGCAAAAACAAAAGCCAGAATCAAAACCAGGCTCTTTTATGGTTAATCCATGCTAAACCCAGTTTTGTACTTGAGAGAAAAAGGTTATGGTAAAGATACAGGCCAACTACTTGAGAAGGAAGTTTTTCAGTAAACATTACTATTACTTGTCAGACAGCTAACTGATTTTAATTTAATTTTATTTTTAACCGCTCTATTGATTTTCAGAGAGAGAGAGAGAAAGGAGGAGAGAGAGAAAAAAAACACACTTATTTATTGATTTACTTATTTATGCATTCATTGGCTAATTCTTGTATGTGCCCTGACTAGGGATCGAACCTGCAACCTTGGTGTATCTGGATGACACTCTAAGCAGTTGAGCTATTGAGCCAGGGCCTGATTTTAATTTTAGAATAAGGTTTTACATTTGCATAGTAATTTCAGCACAAAAAATTTATATTTATCTGTGTATATGTATTATACATATTTTATAGTTTAGAAGTCATTTACTATAAGTTACTTTAGAGCAAGGAATTTTAATTTTCTCTGTTGAAATAAAATGTGCTCAAATATGTAATACTGAATAAAATTTGAACATCTAAAATGAATACCTGAGAGGTGATTTTTGAAATGATATTTACCAGTATAATTTGTAATGATATTTACCAGTAAATACTACCTACATGTGACTATCTTCTAAGTTTCAAAAGGCCTTAATGTTTTTCTTTAAAGTAGCATTCCTGTTTGATAGTATAAAGCCACCACTGGTTTATGCTTTTTCTGTAAAGGACCACACAGTAAATAGTTAAGGCATTGCCCGGGAAACAGTCTCTGTAGCCACTGTTTGTTTTACTCTGTCTTTGGCAATGTGTAAACAAGTGAGCGTGCCTATAGTCCAATAAAACTTTATATGGACACTGAAATCTGAATTTTATATAATTTTTGCATATAAATTAACATTTTTCTTTTATTTATTTTTAATTATTAAAAACATGAGAATATTTTTAGTTACCAGGCTGCACCAAAATGGACCGCAGCAGCCTGCCTTTGGTCTGTAAGCTTTGCTTTGCAGACCTCAGACCAGAGCCTGGGAGCCGTCATCAGCGTTTTATTGATTTACTTTCATTCCATTTTTTGAGGCCTTTACCTGCTAGGCTTATCTTCAAGTTACTTCTACCTGTGGATTCTACATTATTCTACCTGGAGCCGACTAACACAAAATCACTTCCCTTGACAGAGCACAGAACTGTAAAAGGTCAAAGAAAGCCATTCTGACCCTCATAAACTTCTCTGTCTCTTTGTGTTTCTTAAACTCTTTCCAGATATTTATGTTTGGTGGCCATTCTCTATATGCTTTTTAATTTTCTAATTATTCTTCATAAAATAAACACATTAAACAGAAACTTTATTGCCTGTGTAATGGAGAGCTTGATAGGATTTTTGTTTCCCAAGATCTTTATCCTAAGCATCAATGAAATGTGATTGTTAGGGGTGGGAGTTGTTGATTTATTTTTTTTATTTTTTATTTATTTAAATATAACCTACTTCATTATAAAGATACCGTATTGGTAAATGACCAGATAATCCTGGTATTGTTTCCCATGCTTATTAGTGGTCAATTAGCACAAATAACTATAAAAATAGTTAATTTCTATCAACTGTACTTTCCATATGTTCTTATTGAGAAAAATTAATAATGCAAAAACAGTTTATAAAAAGAGAGACATTAGACAAAAGTCATAAATCCATTTTATGATGGTAGAGGCTAGTAAAGCTAACCAGAAAATAAGTTATTAAATTAAAATGATTCATCATTACCTTCCAAACAACTTTATTTACTTCATTCATTTTCCCAAGTACCACAATGGCACATTAATATTATCTCCTTAGATTGGATTACATTATTCCTTACTTGGTTCAATGCAGAATAAAACACGATGTTAAGTAAACATGCAATATCAATTGTAAGTAGCACTGAATTTTCCTACATTAAGATATAACTAATTTTACTTATAAAGTTCTAACTGTTGATATTAAATATTGTTTAAAACTGAATCATCTTAAGAAAATAAATTTACTTTTATTTTGTACTTTACAGGTTCTGGGTTGAACGATGGACAGTGGCACGAGGTTCGTTTCCTTGCTAAGGAAAATTTTGCTATTCTCACCATTGATGGAGATGAGGCATCAGCAGTTCGAACTAACAGTCCTCTTCAAGTTAAAACTGGAGAGAAGTACTTCTTCGGAGGTAAAAGACTGCCATTTTTTAAATCTTTTAACTAATACATTGATAAAAATAGAGTTTCAATGAAGTTTGATTATGGAGTATTTATATTTGATTCAATGGACACAGTAGATATCAGGAAAATCAGTCATATCCCATTGTGTTAAAATAAGTGGCAAATTTGTTTCTTCATGATGAAGGTACTAAATGACATCAGCATATTATTCTAGTCCAATTCATGTATAAAGCATGAGATTCTGAATCTACCCATTTTCATAATACTATACTCAAAAGTCCTTGAATTCTATATTTGTCACCTATTCCTGTGTTATTACCCCAAAACTTGGTGGCTTACACAGCAAGCATTATCTCACAGTTACTCTAAATGAGGAAGTCAGGGATGGCTTAGCTGGGTTTCCCTAACTCAGGAGGGTCTCTCATGAAGTCATACCCAAGCTATTGAGTGTGGCTACATCATTTGAAGCCTGAATTTGGCTGGATGGTCTGCTTCCAAAAAGGCACACTCGCTTGGTTGACAGTCAGTGCTGGTGTTGCCTGGGAGGCCTTAGTTCTCCTTCATGTGGCTCCGATCCTTCAAGAGGCCTCTCCTATAGGTGATTGGACTGAGAGAGAGGGAGCCGGAGAAGGCGGAGAAAGGGAATAGAGGGAAGGAGAGGGGAAAGGAAAGCCATAGCAAGAGAGAGTTTCCAGGATGTAAGCCAAAGTTTTCTTACAATTCATCTTGTAAATGGCATCCCACCAGTTTGGTTATATACAGTTTATTCGAAATGAGTCACTAAATCTAAGCCACATGTAAAGGAAGGGATCACACAAGGACACAGGGGTTATTCAGGCCATCTTAGAGACTGCCTGCACACATCTTAGTTCTTAAGTAATGAAAAAATTAATAAGGAGGAGGATTCTCTTAATGATAAATTTTACTACATGTAAGAGAGTGTTGTAGCACAAACTAGAAAGTTTTCTATGTTGAGGAATGCATCCTGGAAGAAAATGATTTTTTTTTAATCATTAATGAAATATGGCGACACCTTTTATTAATGTGCTAGGTTTTTTGTCTAGAGCAATATATCCTTTATTAGATTATTGCCTTTCTCATCTTAAATCATGCAATGTGAAATCTAAACAAATACACTGCATCATTAGAAAAGGCCTTGGTTTAAACTTTAAAGATATATGTGCACATATATTTGCCTCTAAAATATAGCTATTAATATTCACATATATATTTATCTGCTTATATAAAGTAAGTTTCATAGATCATTATATGTATTCATTTTTTTCTGATTATTAGAATCAGTCTACTTTAGAGCAGCCATCTCATACAGGGGTGGGCAAAAGTAGGTTTATAGTTCATTGTGAGTATGTGAAACAGAGCTTATTTTTATATTATTTATCAATCATTGCTATTATTTATTTGTATTACAACTGTAAACCTACTTTTAATACCCCTGTGTGTCTTGTTCCCAATTGAATCACCAAGGTTCTACAAAAATTCCTGGAATATAGTAGATGATGAATAAATAATTATGAATTAATTAGTAAGTTCTGAAAAATAGGCGAGACCAGCATTTTATTCCCTGTTATCTAAAAGAAGAAATAGAAACCCCAGGAGCTTTACTGACATGCCACTGAGTTTGTAGCCAGTGCCTGGACTCAAGATCTCTGACTCCTGTACCAGGGAGTGTCTCCCTCTGTGTCATGGTTTGATGATGAGTGACAACTCGGAGACAGAAGTCCTGACCTAGACCTCTGCATCTGTAATCTTTCATGGCATTTATTAGAAATTAAAACTACCGAAGTTTCAAAAGGCTCATAATAAATAGTTGATGAGTGGATGAAAGTCAGACATCTTATTGATGTGAGAAAAAGCAGCCCAATAGCCCAATAGCCCAACTGGTTTTCCTCCAAAGAGATATTTGATATGATGGGCTTTTGGCCAACAGTTGTTATTGTTGTCATAGAAAATGGATCACTATAGTCCGTTGGAAAGCTGTTGATAATTCCTACCCATCCAAGTGACAGTGGAATATCTTTGGCCATGGATGAGCTTGCTGAATGCCTAAGGCCCGTTTTGATCTATTTCCATCTAGATGGGTAAGCAAATAGCTATAACCACAAATTTATGGCACAGAGCTTATAGGAGATGAGGGCTTTATAGATTGCCACTTACTTTACCAATTTTGGTTTTCAAACCAAGCAGTCTGCAACATGTTTCTTCTCTCTTGGGTTGCTGATCTTACATTGAGAAAAGCTGTCAGCAAATGGTCTTGATGCTCCCTTGGTTATATCTTCATTAGCTGAGTCCTCAGGGTGTGTAAAAATTACTAGGGGAACTCCTCACAATTCAAGTTCTCAGGTTCTGCCCCTAGAACATGAAAATGCAAGATGCTGAGAAAGTAAAGAATTCTAAACCTCAAGTGATTCTGACACCACTGGTCTAAGGAAGAGAATTGTAGATGGACCTCAGCCAAGTTGGATGCACATTGTTTTAGATTCTTTTTGAAAGACAACATCAACCACTGAAAAGTGAGATAAGTAAGACATAGCTACTTTTCAAATAGCTTTGGCACCTTGAAACAGTGAAATAAAGTCAGAGTCCAAGGTCTAGTGCACAGGTAGATTTTTGTTAAATGAATAATTGTTGCAAGTTGGCACAGCACTGTTGATGCGCATGCTTCTATAAGCTCAATGAAGTCCTAGCTCTCTGACTTGCTCTACCTTGAATAACATGTTCTCTTTGGGCAGCTGTAGCTTAGTTCTGGAAGCAGGATTTAGCTACACTCAGAGTCAGGCCACAGCAAGCCTCCTAAGCTAGTGGCTGTCATAGGATCACTAAGTGATCCAGGCTCTAGAGCAGTGGTTCTCAACCTTTCCAATGCCGCGACCCTTTAATACAGTTCTTCATGTTGTGGTGACCCCCAATTTCATTGTTACAAATTGAATATAATTAAAGCATAGTGATTAATCACAAAAACAATATGTAATTATATATGTGTTTTCCGATGGTCTTAGGCTACCCCTGTGAAAGGGTCGTTCAGCCCCCAAAGGAGTGGAGACCCACAGGTAGAGAACTGCTGCTCTAGAGCCTTCTCCCGGGCTCAGGTCACAGGCCTCCCTGGGGTCATACGTCATCTTACAGGCTTCAGGTGTCTTGAAAAGATGTTTTGCCAAACTACATATCCTCAATACCTTTCATTTCACCACTGAGACCTCTTTTCCAATGTCATCTAACATTTTTGCTGATTATCAAACCACTAATTTCACCAAAGAAAACCCAACCTGGCATTCAGTGAGCTGCTTGGAGAAAGAGAGCAGAAATCCTGGTTTCTGAAACAATGCTCAGGACCACCTCTGGCACCTGTCTTCCCGATTAGAACACTGGCTGCCTCTGGGTTGTAACTTGAAACACACACAACCACACAAGTCCATACCATGTATGCTGAAAATGTTAAAAAAAGAAAGTCACATGTTCTAATGAAAGCATCTTCGGAAACATTAGTATAGGGGGAAGAAATATCGACTTTGTTCCAAAAAAAATAAATGAGCTTTGAATCGTGCACACTTGATTTTGGATCCTGGCTTCACTTTAGTTGATAGATAACTTTAATAATTTGTTCTACTTTCTTCATCTATTACAAGGCAGTAGAATCTGCTTTGTGACATTGCACAGCATGACCTGTTAAACCCAGGGCAGGGCCCTAGGGATGCTAAATAATGACTGCCTTTCCAATTTATCTGGAGACTTTAACTCACAAAGAGACAACACTTCCCCACCCCCAGGGAAGATTCCAGATTTCACACCCTGTGCTTATCCAAAGCCTCTCACCAACTTCTCCACTACTCAAAGCGTTTCCTCATTAAACACAAATTGTTTTCCTGCTAGCTGAAAGTTTTACTTAAAGGTCTCCTGCCCTCAAGTACTTGGTGACAGAGGCTAAAACATGTCCCTGCTTTGTTTGTTTTGAATTTAAGTCCTAGTCATGCAGCTGCTTTTGCATGGACTGCCCCGCTGTTTCACACCCCTGTGAGGTTTTATCTCCTGTGCCTGCTCTGCACTAATCCCAGGGAAGATCTTGGTTCTCCTCAGTAACACTCATGATCAGATATTTCAGCACAAAGAGTTTTTTGCCTTGTTCTTTCCTGGGAATAAACAGAAAATGAAAGTTTAAGGTAGGATATTTCTTCAGCAAAAGATAGTTTAGCTGCTTTAACTCTTCCTCTACCGCTCACCTGGAATTCCTTTTGTTAACACTTTACTAACTTTAATAATCAATTAATAATAAAATAATTAATTTATGTATTAACTGCTTGCTTGGTAATAAGCTTTCTGATCTTGGCCTGGGGCCATGGTAATAGGAGAGTGGAAAGATTTTTAAATTTCTAAATTATCTTAGGATTGGCATTTTTTATTGTCCCTATTGTTTTCATTTAAAAAGAGAAGAGGAGAGGTAAAAAGTTCCAGAGCCAGTCTTATTGGAAGGGAGTTGTAAGGAACACAGTGGGAGGTGGCAGCTCTGAAGAAAGTGCCAATCCTTGCCCAGCCAGCCTGGCTCAGTGGTTGAGCATTGACCTATAAACCAGGAGGCCACGGTTCAATTCCCAGTCAGGGCATATGCCTGGGTTGTGGGCTCAATCCCCAGTGTGGGGCATGCAGGGGGCAGCCAATCAATGATTCTCTCTCATCATTGATGTTTCTCTCTCCCTCTCCCTTCCTCTCTGAAATCAATAAAGATATATTTAAAAAATTAAAAGATCACATCCCTTTCCAGTTACACATCTAAACTCACCAGTGCAGAGCCCTTTAATCCCACTGAATACAGTTAGTAGTTACATGTACAAGAGGCCAGAGGATTTCTTATCCCCACCTGGACTGTCAGTTTCTACCACACATGCCTCCCCCCAATACACATTAGGTAAGAGACACTGACTGTGCTGGCCTAGAACAGCTGATCATATCAAAATCAGGGGTAGGATTCCATTAGTATGGCAGATATAACTTTTCAGGATCTTGAAGATAAAAATAATTGTTTATTAGATCAGGTTCCATGTTTTATCTGAGTGCAATATATGTATATGACTAAGGGGCAGCAGAGCCAGGGTTTAAGTAATTTCATTTACTAAATATTTACTGAAACGTGGCAATATCAATTGTGCTGAAGCAGTAAACCAGTAAGAAAAACAAAAACAAAAAACCTTGCTCTCAGAACGTTACATTCCAGTAGAGATAACTAACACATTCATAAATTGAGTCTATTCGGGAGACAGTGAATGAGGGCAGGCGATGGGAAGTTCTTGGGGAAGCGGTTGATAAGAATGGCCATTCAAAATCATGTGGCAGGAAAAGCCCCAATGAAGGTGGGATATGAGCAAAGAGCTCATGGAGGTGAGGGAACAGATTTGGAGGAGCGAGGGGTAGGGGCAACCCTGGAAGAGGGAAAGGAAGTATAACATGATGTGAAGCTGAGGAGCTTGTGGGGAGTGTGAATGTAGGGGTCTGGCAGGGCTTTGGGAATGTGCATAGGCAGAGGCGGGACTATGAAGCCTTTGACTAAGTGAGATGGAAAGTCAAGTCCATATCAGCCTGGCATCAGATAAAAGAAGTTCGTCTATGAAAGCACTCAGAATCAGGAAGGTCTTCTAACGTGAGGGCTGAGACAGATTTGGAAACCAAGGGGCAGGTGGTAGTAATAGATAACATTTATTGCACATTCACTGTTTGTGGGAAGTTGTATCTATAACTTTTTTTCCCATCATTATTGAGGTACATTTGATAACTAAAAACTGTATGTATTTTTAAAAAATAAAATAAAATGACCACTGTTTTGAAAAAAATACCACAGCTAAATGAGAGGGAGAGGGCAATGGTGACTGTAGCAATAATCCAGGTAAAGAGATGGACTAGGTTGTAGCTGGGTGAGGGCCATATGTGGGGGCTGGGTCAGGGAATGATCAATTCTGAAAACATTTTTTGGAAGTCAAGCCAGCAGGACTTGCCCACAGTGGGACATGGGCTGTGCCATAGGAAAAGGAATCAAGAATAACACCAGTCTGCCTGATAAAAAGCCTCGGGCTTTCCCTTCCCACCATTCCACACTTCCTCCTTCCCCTTCTAAACTTTGGGGTCCAGTTGCCAGTTTCCCTAAAGATTGCTTCCAACCTGTGCATCATAAACTACTGAACGTGTTGTTGTCCATGCAGGAACCTGTCATTCCTCCTCGGAAACTATGAGGATCATGAACCACCACCTCCCTCCACACACACACACACACACACACACACACACACACACACACACTCACTCTCACTCTCACAGTTTGTTCTTTTTACTGCATCACACATGAGATATATCAGGGTCAAGAGTCTACTGATTTAAAACCATCTCAGGTAAAATAAATTCCAATAAGTCTCCAATTTGGGGACCACACCGCCATTCGGAAAGGCAAGTGGAGAATACTGACTCAAAGCATAAAATCAATGGCCTCTTGAAATATTAGTTCACATATAACCTCCTGGTGCCTAGACTTCCAGCTTGAAAGTATGTCCTGATTGTAATCTTTTCCTCTTGGTCTTCTTTCCATTTATGGTCCAACTCTACTGAAACTGGAGGGGGTTAAGAAATAAACTATTAATTGCCTTTTGAGAAATAAAATGGAAGTTAACCATTACCTATATTTACATAGTGCTGGATATCATTTATTATTATTAAAATAGGTGAGTGCCCCCTGTTCTGTATAATTTGCCTCTCTTTGAAATACTAATTTAGTATTAATGGTAGAGTCACTTTTTCTGACCAACTAACAATCTATTAAATTTTAAAATGACAAATGAGGAAATCACAAGTTAGAGATTACTGTAAATTGTTAAGAGTGTATTTGAGGTGGATTGGCTAACATTATGTAGTAATTGGAATTCATTTTTTTATTGCTTTTGAACCCATCAATTAATATTTTGTTCATATTGATTTTTATTGTTCCTTTATTATTTCACCCTGGCTCATTATTAAATGTGATTTTTCCCTCCTTTTTTTTTTTTTGGCTAGAGGGGGTTGGTCTTCCCTTATTGTAGTGAGTTAACCTAGTAACTCTTTCTCAATTATTAGTTTCTGAAACAGAATTTGATTGTACGTAAACAAATGCATGCTCATTTAAATATTCAGATCAGTATTTGCTATTCTATCCAAATTCTTTCTCCACTTAAAAAGAAAATGCAATTAAAGCTATTTCTTTCCATTATAGGAACACTAACAGGGAGAAATGTTTCTCTTTCAGTCCAATTCCCAAAGAAATTTTGGTTGTTTTAGTTTATTTACCAATTATGTGCATAAAAGAAAAGGGCAAAGAAGAGGAAGGGAATTGCACAATGAAATTGAACACATTAACCTCATCCGAAAGGAAAGTATTCATTATGTAGTCCCCAATTCCAAGGACCATTTCATATCGCCAATAAATAAAATTTGACTAAAGCTATGATTTTGGTTAATTATCACTAGAATTATTGTGATATTCTATATGCCTTTGCCTTTTTCCTATGACTAGCTTGAATTGGGAATATTTAAATTTAAGAGAGAAGTTTAAGTAGTTTTCAAATAAAAAAATCATGAAATTATGAAAACTTTGACTTGCAAGAATTGTCTTAACCCTGTGACTATTTATCCCTGCATACTCTGCTTTCTTGCCTCCTTACATTAATTTTTCTACTTTAAAAACTCTGGACTAAGTACATAATGTTCTGAGTGTGGAAATAATACAGATATCCCTACAAAGATGTAAATTAAAATATGATTTCTCTGTGTGCATCTTTTAGGAATTATCTCCCATATCTGAATTGCTCTGAAGTTGAAAAAAAATTGACCAAATTTAAAAACTGACTTGTATTTCTGGTGCAAATGTGTGATATATGTCAAGTTTTTACTTGTAGACCATAACTATTTCTCCTGCTTATTCCATGTAGTTAATTTTATAATGCTTTACCCAAAAAATGAAGCAATTTATACTTTCCCTTTTCATGAGTAATGCTTCAGTTCGATGCTGTAAAGATCAGAGGTTAAGACAATTAGACTTTGGAAAGTATTTGGCACAATAACTCTGAAGGATAATGAGGTGAAAGAGTTGGTCTGACACCTGAGGAGGAAAGAGGGAAGGACAAAGATTGCATAGGACCCCGGATTGTATCTGTGCTGGGATAGTGCTGGTTGGCTGTGGGCCACCAAAATTACCTGTTAGAATCCCATGTCACATAGAAATGGTCTGACTCGAGTTCTCTTGCCATGTTGAGTAATTGACTGGTGCAGGGTGGGGGAATATGGGCTCAACAGGAGGACATCTGTGGACTCTAAATAGACCAGCCAACTGTGACCCTCAAAGAGGAAAGGAGATGTGACCTGCAGCCCTTCTTGGCCACCAAAAGTTATTGGGTAATGATCCAAATAAGAGAAAACAAAAGATCTAGGGAGTTCTTTCTAGCAATTCTTTACAAACCAGAGAAGTTTTGTTGTGGTGGTTGTTTTCTAATAAAATTGGTATTTCTGTTTACATTTCTGATTCGCCTTGGCTGAATGAATAGAGGAAATTATTTTAAAGTACTGATTTTTAAAAATTGCTGAAAATTCAAATAATAATATGTGCAGAAACAAAACTGAAATGGATTCCAGTGTCCACAATTGGGCTCATCTGATATCGTTTATTTTTGTTTGCCTGTTTTGTTTTTCCTTTAGATAGTCAATTATTTCTATGTAAACTTCTCCCTTTGAACTAGGAAGTAAGTTCTTTCTGAGTGTGCGACTCCTCCCTCCCCCCCCCCCCTTGTTGAGTTTTTAAAGAAGATCGCAGACTTAAAAATAAGCAAGCAATGGGCAAAGGACCTAAATATACAGTTTTCAACAAAGGACATTCAGAAAGCCAAGAGACATATGAAAACATGCTCAAAGTCAATAATCATCCGAGAGATGCAAATCAAAACAACAATGAGGTACCATCTCACACCTGTCAGACTGGCTATCATCAACAAATCAACAAACAACAAGTGCTGGCGAGGATGTGGAGAAAAAGGAACCCTCGTGCATTGCTGGTGGGAATGCAGACTGGTGCAGCCACTATGGAAGACAGTATGGAGTTTCCTCAAAAAGTTAAAAATGGAACTCCCATTTGACCCCATGATCCCAGTTCTAGGAATATATCCCAAGAAACCAGAAACACCAATCAGAAAGGATA
>NW_005356173.1:3206394-3206932 GCF_000412655.1 Myotis brandtii
TCAACCAAAGGACTTGTGTGCATGCATATAAGCATAACCAATGGACACAAGACACTGGGGGGTAGGGGAGGCCAGGGGAAGGTCAAGGGGAGAAAAAAAAGGAGACATCTGTAATACTCTTTGTACTACTTTAAGCCAGTGGTTCTCAACCTGTGGGTCTCGACCCCTTTGGCGGTCGAACGACCCTTTCACAGGGGTCACCTAAGACCATCCTGCATATCAGATATTTACATTATGATTCATAACAGTAGCAACATTACAGTTATGAAGTAGCAACAAAAATAATTTTATGGTTGGGTCACAACATGAGGAACTGTATTTAAAGGGCCAGAAGGTTGAGAACCACTGCTTAAGCAATAAAAAAAATATATTTTTTTTAAATAAGCAAGCATTTTTTCAGTCTGGTTCATCCACTAATCCAGTGGTTCTCAACCTTGGCTGAACATTAGAATCCCTGGGAATCTTTTTAAAATTCTGATTTCTGGGCCTCACCCTCCGGAAATTCTGTTTCTTTGTTACTAATGTTGTGGCCCCACCC
>NW_005356173.1:3206954-3208655 GCF_000412655.1 Myotis brandtii
AACAGAATTTCCGGAGGATGAGGCCCAGAAATCAGGATTTTAAAAAAAATTCCCAGGTGATTCTAATGTGCAGCCAAGGTTGAGAACCACTGCACTAATCAAATAGAATCTTTGCTAAAATCTCACTTTTTTTAATTAACATTTTGGCAGGAGTTTGTAGGTGGGGGTGGGGGGTGGGGAGCGGGACTGGAGGCTCTGCTTGCCCAGCTCAGTAGCCAGCTATCCCTCAAATAATTAAGAATTATTATCCATTCTCCAAGGAAACTTTATAGTAATTAGGAATTTATAAGTGTCTGGCCTTTAAGGCTCTAAAAAAGGATGAATCTCTTGTAGGGAAATTCTGAATCTTTTTTAGTATAGAGTGGGGAGGAGGATTTGAGGTATCAGGACAAAAACTTCCTAGGTGTTCAAGTCAGATGTATTCAGAGTTTTGGCCCTAATTTTTTTTTTTTATCATTTTCACACATTTTCCATCAAACATCCCTAAGGCTCTCCAATATCTGGCTCTTCTGATCTCCCTTCCCTGCAGTTAAACATAATGAGTGCAGAAAATGCTACAGCACCTCCTCCAGCAAACCTGATCTGTAGCCACAGACAGGTTCTCTAGCTCTGTTTCACAAAATGCCTAAGGTTGGGAAGAGAGGCCTCCTCTGCTTTCTCAGACCCTTACTGGATCAAAGAGTGTGCAAATATGAAATTTGAATGAGGATGTTCTCTGCCAGCGGTGGACCATGTGAAATTCCTACCAGGGAAAATCTAGATGTCTCAGAACATCTCCAATAAAACAAAATCCTTTAATACCATCAGAATTTTTTTCTATTATTCATGGCTATTGCACGAACTAAGTGATGTGACTCTTGAATTCAATAGGTATACATGGTTTTAGGGTTAATATTTCAAAGAAAAGAATTTATGGAATATAAAAGGAGAATGGCTCTTAGAATACCTATAGTTAATACTATACGTGGAAATAATGTTTGCGAAAGATCAAAAGGGAAGAGAAATGTCAGTTGGGCTTCAGGGTGGAATTCAGAGTGAGCAGGCTGAATGAAGCAGGGAGGACACTCAGAAGTAGAAGTAATTCTGTTAGTTGCCGGGCTAGTGCAAAAGTTAACCATTGATTCAAAGACCGTTAGGTGAAAACCTGTGTATTTGCTAAGATAATGCATGTTTTTGAACAAGCTCCTGTACCTTCATACACATAAGGATTTTCTAGGGATCCTCTTTAAAAAGAGTATCAGGCTCATCCTTAGTAAAAATTTGAGGTAGGGTCAATGCATTTTAACCAAGCATCCAGGTGACTTCTTTTCTGTTTGCTTGTTTTTTATGAACTATTTATTGAGATTCACATAGCACAAAATTCACTATTTACAGTGTAGAATTTAGTGGTTTTTAGTATTTTTGCAGAGATGTGTAACCACCATCACAATCTAATTTTAGGTCATTTTTCTAATTTCAAGTAGAAAGCTCTGGCTCATTAGGAGTCTCTCCACATTCTCCAATAACATCCCCCAGCCCTAGGCAGCCCCTAATCTACTTTCTATCTATAGGTTTGCCAATTCTGGACATTTTTAAAATTGTTTTATTGCTTAAAGTATTACAAAGAGTATTACATATGTCTCCTTTTTTTCCTCGACCTTGACAATCCCCTGGCCTCCCCTGCCCCCCAGTGTCTTATGTCCATTGGTTATGCTTATAAGC
>NW_005356173.1:3209716-3245541 GCF_000412655.1 Myotis brandtii
ATGAGAGAGAAACATCGATGAGAGAGAAACATCGATCAGCTGCCTCCTGCACACCCCCTACTGGGGATGTGCCTGCAGCCAAGGTACATGCCCCCAACCGGAATCGAACCTGGGACCCTTCAGTCCGCAGGCCGATGCTCTATCCACTGAGCCAAACTGGTTAGGGCAATTCTGGGCATTTTATAAAAATTGAAACACATTATAGGTTTTTTGTTTTGTTTTGTTTTGTTTTTACTGGCTTCTTTCAATTAGCATATTGTTTTTAAGGTCTATTATAGCATTAACAGTACTTTATTTCTATTTATCTGCAAATAATATTCCATTGTATGGATATACTACATTATATTTATCCATTCATCAATTGATGGACCTGTGGGTTGTTTCCACTATTTGGCTATTAAGAATAATGCTGCCATGAATATTTGTGTACAATTTTTTGACATACACATTTGTCCTTCTTTCTCTTGAGTATAAACCTAGGAGTGATAGTCCTGGGTCACATGATAATTCTATGTTTAATATCTTAAGAAACTGCTGAACTATTTGCTGGGTGATCTCAACCTTGGTTCCCTCTCCACGCTCTGAGTAAAACTAATTTAGGCAATAATTTGGGTATCAGGATGCAAAAGGAAAATAGATATTTGTTGGATTCTGATAATAAAAATCCTGGATTCCATAAAATGACAACATAAAAAATAATAAAGTGCTGGATAATGACGTGAGGTGAATGTCATTAAGTGGAAAGTTAGAAATATGAAAGAAAAAATTAGGGAGAAAACAAAAGATCTCTAAAATTAAAGAAAGATGCTCTTGTTAGGTGATAATATGGAGAAAGAAAAGTAGAAAGAATAAAGTGTATCTTAGTAAGATTTATTTATAAAAACAAAGGAAATTTTTAAAACATAATTGAATTTCAAAAGAGTATCATGGAGAGGATAAGACCTGATTTAAATTACCTAAAAACAAAACAAGAAACATAAAAGTAAGGGAATGGGAGGGAAATAATAAAATTTGTTAGGTTTATTAAAGTACCAATGGACAAAATAATAATCTCTTAACATAACACAGTATTTGAATGTATTTTTATTATTAAAGTCGCTAATAGTTTTTTCAATTAACAGAATATGTTTTTTGCCCATTGGTTTTGCTTTCTGGAATAAGACATCCACAAACATGATGTCTCTGTTTAATAAAAGAAGCCTCCTTATTATATCAAGAATTTCAGAATTTTTAGTTAATCATGCTTCTTCTATTTAAAAAAAAAATTAAGTGCACATTTATATTTTTGGGGAAGTTCATCTCTGAGGATATGTCAATAATATAATAAATAGTAAACATTGACAACAATTAAATGCATTTTCCCATTTTTTGATTCTTCAAGTGAGACCAACCCAGAATCTCCTTAGTTATTGCATCCAGCTCAAATCCAATTCTCTGAATAATGTGTAGTTCTCTTTTAGGTCAAGATTTGGTTCTTTGTGGTCTAGTGACCTGATAACTGCAGTACACACTCTTCTTTTGAAAATAAATGCATGAGAATCATACAGCCATCACTGGTCCCTAGCAATTTTCAAATCTTGCTAGGCAGCAAGAGCAAAGCGTATTTTTTTCAGCAAGAGCAGCGTATTTTTTTCCAATGCCCTCTGTGACCCAAGTTTCACTCTCTGAGAGGTCCCTCCTAGTGCATCGTCCTACATGGCCTCATCTGGAAAGGTCATTCAGATTGTGCCCTTCTGGTGGGTCCCATCCTTTCATAGCTGACTCCTGCTGAGGCAGATATGGTTCCTAAAACTGCTTTAGTCATGTGACTTTTGCAGGCCATGTTTGTGGTTTCCTTGGCAATATAATTCCTTCAGAAATATTGTAGTCTTCTATTTTTTTTAAAGATAGGTCTGTGTGCAAGTAACCATATGTAAGTATTTGTTTTTGATGTGTTTTAAGCTTCCCTATATTCTGCCAGTTCCCAATGGAGGTGTGCCACTCTCATCCTTCCTTTGCCTCCCCCTCCTCCGTTCAACCTTCAGGCTCTGAGAAAGAATGACCTTATTTGGATTTTTTTTCTTTCATGTATTCATTTTATTTTCATCTATTTAGCATTCATAGTATGTAGTACATGACAGAAATCTTCTGGAGATCATATATTTGCAGCAAATATGGGTTAGATACTAATATAACAAGTCCTAATGAATGAGAAGCTCTGTTCTCTCCCCTAATTTTTTCAGCTTTACTCTTACCTGAAGGTCATAAAGACATCTTGGACTATAATTTCCCTTCCTTTTCAGGCTCTCTCTTGGCATCTATGGCTTATACTTATTATGGTACTTTAACTAAGGATACAATCCTTTTTACTATTTAAAGCACAAAAATTAGGGGTTCTCCATCAATTCAGATTGCCAAAATAAGCAGAGAACACCTTCCAATTCATACTGTTTTTTGTTGTTGTTTGTTTTTGTGTTTGTTTGTTTTTATCTCAGCCTACAGGCTGGCTAGTTCTGGACTAAGTTCATCACTCTTTTGAAGACTTTGCTGAACGCAGCAAGAAGGAGCCAACTTACATCAGCATTTGAGTATTTCCTAATATTAAAAAGTTCAGCTGGCACTTGATTTGCCTTCCAAGGAACAGCCATCAACAGTATGACCACATATTTTGCTACAAATAACGAAGGCCCCAGCTTTCTGAGCCTGTAATATCCCATGCATCGGGGCCTAGTGCCTACTACAGGCAATTCCATGAACTTTTTAGGTTCTTTCTTGCATAGCACCCTATTTTTAAATATTACCAGATATGGTACTAGTTTGAATCAGGTTCAACTCTGAGTGACAGACAGAGCAATGGAAAAGTAGAGTTTTCCTTCTGTCGTCCATAAAAGAAGGTCAATGTCAACTCTAAAGGCTATTACAGTGGAGGAGAGTCAGGCTTCTCTTCCATCCTTAGCTACTAGTATTTGCCTTTGAGCCCAAATGGCAGTTTAAACTCCAGATACTCTATCCTAATTCGAGGCAGAAGCTAGGGGAAGAGAATGAGAGTTGTTGTCCCACTTCTTGTAAGGCCACTCCCCTGAAGTCTCATAGTCTATATAAAACACCTCAGTGGCTGGAACTCACATGGTCACAAGGGAGATTGGGTGACCAAGTACCCAGCTCAATGTCAGGATCTATGCAAGAAGGGGAAATACATATTGGAGGGTAATTAGAAATCTGTGTAACAACTCCCCTTTTTAATATTAAGCAGTTGATATTATCTTCAAATTTGATTATAGTCTGTGCATCCAATTTTACTTTATTAAGATGGCATTCGATATTCTTATTTGCTCCTTGGGCAACTTTTGAAAATCTGTATATGGTTGCTTAACCTAAGAATATTGAATTTGGGAAATATATTTAAGTGGATTCACTTCCTTTCCAAGTTTTTAATTATCCATCATGCCATCCTAAACCTTTATATAACAGATAATTTAGAGTGGTTAAATTAAATAGTTTTTTAAAAGCATAAAATATTCTCTAATCCTGTATTTATATCTCTCTGCCATTTCCAAGTTTATCTCTATTCCCCACAAAAACCTGATTCAATACATTTCTTGGTCTTAAATTAAGCGAGAATTTTTATTTGTGCATTCCTTACTAGAAATTACTGAAATTATTGATATTATTCAAAAGCTTTTCTCTTTAGCTCCGAAGGCAAATGATTGTACCTTTCTTAGTTTATACATGGTAGAGCTGCAAGGAAAAGAAGAAATGTGATCATGATGATTTAATCTGGAGAAATGGAAATTTGGAGGCCAGAACAACTACCTTTGGATTCACTAAACTTTCCATAACTTAAAAAGAAGTGAGGTGTCTCAGATGTGCAACTAGACTATAAGCTCCACGAGAGCAGGAAATATCCTTGATTGGCTCATCCCAGTATACTGAGATATATCACAGTGCCTGATGTATGGAGAGAGGGTGCTCATTAAACATTTGTTCAATGAATTAATAAGGGTAATTAACTATATCATTAAAACAGTATTCTATAAGAAATTTATATTATTTTATGTGAGGAACATCAGTGTGTATGCTTTGTAAATTTTTCTGCACTCTTACTGTTTAAAAAGTGTAAAATACTCCATGCCATATCAGATATGTGATCCATTCAACCTTATATTTTTATTTCTTACTGTGAAACTTATAGGAAGGCATATTCTCTCCCTAGACATGAACTGTAGAAGTTAAAGGTGTGCTCTAGAACTGATGCCGCAGCGGCGAGTTCCTCCTGGGGACTTGAGCTCCAAGCCAGTAGTGTTCTTGGCTTCACACAGGAAAGGATTCAGGACAGGAGCCTGACAAGAGATGAAAGTGGAAAAGCAGGTTTTATTGAGCAGAGAGTCTACCATTGAGTGGCAGACTCTCCTCAGGAGAGAAGGAAGAGAGACTCCAACCATCTCGGGAGGCTGAGCTTATATTTGCTCATAGTTGCTATGGAAAATGACTGGTATGGAGAAATGGAGACTAGGAAAAAATTTTGGGATTAACTTTAACCTTTACAAGGTATATTTTGTGGTCTGTCTTCCCTATGGCATGGGTAAACTATAAGGTATGGGTGAGCAGCTATTAACTAATCTTTGCAGGGTTTTTCTTTGCTCCAAAGTCTCCTCCTGGTCTTCTTGCATCTTTGATCAGCAGAGTTCTGTGTCAGGCAGCATGGAGCAGGCCCCTGACTTAACTTTGTGTGACTTTAGTTAATTTATATAGTTCTGAGGTCCCTCTCCTATGTTAGAACACCTTTGTTTAAATGAATAAAGCAAAGCAAAACAAAAAAAAAAAACCTCTATTTTTTTCTTATAAGAATTTCACTAAATATTTCTAAAACTTGTTATATTGTAATATTTACTTTTCCTTAGATAGATGCATTTTCTGATTTATCATTGTTTTGCAAAGAAAAAATAGTTCTTTGAGGGCAGGGAGAATGGCTTCCCTGTTTACCACTATTTTTCAACTTCTAGTATAATCGGTGCTTAATACCAGCTGTACAAATAAAAAAAAGTAAGAAAAAATTAATGAATGAGTAAACAATTAATTAACCTTAGAATCTCAATAGAAATAATTGCTAATTGTCCTTCTGTTTGTCAGACAAACTATGGGAACCTGCAGGAACCCTAAATCCCCAAAGCTGACTTGAAGAGTTTTGTCATGTTTTCTCCTTAAAATCAAACACACTCTAACAGTAATATTCATTCAATTTTCACTATGTTCTAGCAACTACTCTGAACAGTTTACGTAACTTATTAATCCTCAAGATAGCCCTATCAGGTGACTATTCTTATTGACCCAGGTAGACTTTAAGCTTCAAGTTACATGATTTGCCTGAGGACCCTGAGATCTGAAGAGTGTGCGAGGATTTGAATCCAGACACTAACCTCCTAACCAACATAATGCATTGTTCACTAGAATGTCTGCATTGAGTTGGCATTTTCTTAATTACTTTCTAAGTAAAATTGTAATCACTGCTTTAAATGCTCCACATAACATCCTTACATTAAAACTGAAATCAATCAGATCGGAATAAAAGGGCTGAGAAGTCAGATTAGCTCTACTTTAGAAACCTCTAAAGACAAGCTGCCCCCAGCTTCATTTCATAGCTGTCTGATGTCCGAAATGAAGAAGGTGAATCACATTTTCTCTTATTGACTTTTCTCATGGTATTTACAGGAGTGAGAGTTAAGTATAGATAAGTATTTAAAAATCTGTTCTGTGATTAGTGGGGCTTTAGAAAAAAAAAATCTCTTCTCTCCAGAGTTCTTTCCTTGTCTCTGTACGAATACTTGAAAGCTGCCTATCATGCACTCAAATGCCATCCGAAAAGGTTGATACATTAAGCCATTATCAGCCAGCAACACCTTAGCAGGAATTAGTTGATCAGAAAGAGAAGGATCTTGAGAGAATTAACCATAAGGAAAACATCAGAGCGTCTAGAAGATCCAAATAAGCTAGAGCTTATGAAAATTATCTAGAGACAGTTTGTAGAAAAAACAAGTATGTTAGGACAAAAATATGATGATAATTCAGGTTGAAAATGTGGTCTCATCTTAACAAACAATAAGAAAGAAGCAAGGCAAGGTTACATCACTCCTATTTTTCTTCAGTGTTCCTCCCCAGGGAAATGGATTTCAACCTGGAAAAGGAAAATGAGTGTCCGAGAAAGGACACTGGAATCTAAAATCAGTGAAGAAAAGACGAGCTACAGCTTGTCTATCAGAAGAGCTCTTAGCAAAGTATGTAGATCAGGGCTATAAATTTTAACTCTCTGTTAAAAATAAAAATTATACAGTCTGTGAACTCAGCAACTAATACAGCCAGGAGTCATGATGAGCATAATTTTTTGAGCCTCCAAACCACCCAGAGTCCATGAAAGCCCAGCTGCTCCAAGTCTACAGCCATATAGATGGTCTCAGGCACAGATGTGAAACCAGCAGGGACTACTGTCAATTGTAAAGTGGGACAGGGACAATTCCTCTGCAATAATTATAAAAATCAATTATTAAACTGATGACTTATCGATATTTAGTAATTAATGAAGCAATCAAGAGTCCCACTATGGAGAAATCCCTTCCTGGCATTTTTTATCATTTTTAATAAGAGTGATAGGTTGAAAGATCAAGGTGTTTTCATTGGCAAGCCATACTCATTGGAGGAGAAGCTCCGGCCCTCCTGCATTCACACACGATTAGAAACTACTAAAATTTTGCCTGGCTGCAGGAGTTCACCGTATCCCTCAGCTTTCTTGGGGCAAAAAAAATGGCTGAGAACTACAAAGACACCATAACTTTAACTTGATTTAATAAAGCCTTAGAGCAAAATCTGGACTTGAACTTTAAAGCCATAATTAAGTTCACTCACTTTTCCTTTAATATAAAATTTTGACCTCAAATTTAATAGACATAGACCAAGAGAAAAGGAATGTGCTGTCTTCATAAAGTTTTATGGTTCTGACCTCTCCACACCTTTCTCTCCACACCTTTACTTTGTGAAGCTGAAAGGGAAAATACAACAGAATTCGGAATGGCTTGTGTCTGCTTGACCATTGCCAAGGGCTTGGGCACACACCCGCAAAAAACACACACACAGAGGTACACATACCATATCTAGTACCACCACCATGGATAACAGAGCGAATCTGAGATGAAGGCCAGTGAACTATTACAAAAGTCCCACTTTTTATGAAACAAAATAAAAGTTGTCTTTGAAGCTTATTTATCTTAGGGAGACCTATTAAACTTTATAAACATCTGGTTGGTATATTTGTAATGTAGGAGATGATTGCCAGCATCACGGCCTCACACCCATGGGTGTAAGATGTAGCCATCTGTGCCTTGGGGGGAAGATGTGGAGGAGAACAGAGGGAAGGCCTCTCCCACCTAGGGTAGGGCCTCCCTCTTCTCTGAATTCTGGACCCTAGTCTGAATGTGTGGTTCTTACCTAGTATCTCAGATAACTTTTCCTTAGGCACTAGCTCAGATCAATTTATAGCTCTCTGCTTCTGCTTAACATCTTTTACTGCCCTTTGCTTAGGTACACTTGTGCTGTAGACACAGTGAGGTCTTTAAGAGGCAACACTAGGCTATCACTATCATCCCTTTCCTGGGTAACAGTTTTTATCAAAGACTCTAATAATAACATCAAAGCAAGTTTATCAACTTTGAAGATGACACAAACCTGGGAGGAATGGCTAAGAGCACAGCAGCGCTGTTAAGGATTAGAATGGAAATTTAAGAATCTATGTCCAGGCTTCAATCCTACCACTAACTAGTGGCCCTCAATTTTCCTATAAATGAGAAGAGTAAGGTTCTTTGAGTTAAGCTAATGGCACATACACCTGGGGACTGAAGCATAATTAGGTCCCAGATCTGTTTGCCTAACCTTTTCTTCTGTATATCTGAGTAGTCCAAGTCGGAAGTGATGGCATCTGAAATAAGACAGTGGCAGTGATCATGGAAAGGGTGCTAAAGGATAGATTCAAAGGCTATGGAGGCACATTATTCCTTGGTAGCAGAGTGAATGGGAGGCCTGGTGATGAGTTCAGGGTGATGCAAACCATGATTACCATGGTCACTGGCTTAGACAACTGGTGAAGCTATACATATCAATCAGGTTTGAAAAAAGAAGAAGGTTTAATTTTGGAAGTAATGATGACATTTTATATATATCAAATAGCAGGTTTCTTCCTGTAGAAATATCCTGTATAATAAAAGCCTAATATCCAAATTGTCCCCTCAACTGGGAGTTTGACCAAGAGTTCGACTGGGAGACCGGGAGGTCAACCACTTCTATGATGTTTGCTGACCACCAGGGAACATGGCAGGCGTTGGCGATGCACTGCAACCTCTCACCAGCTACCTGGGGGCGGGGGTGCCCGGAAGGAGGAGCGATGAGAATGTGGGGTATCCACTGAGCTTGCTTTCACTTCCTCTGCTAACCTCCCCTCGGATGCCAGGGCTTATGCCAGGGAAGGCCCCATGCTCAGGTGCCAGGCACCCATGAGGAGCCTGCCCCACACCTGTATGGCATCTTCCAGGGACCGCAGGGACCAGTCGGGCTCCCCATAGGTTCACGCAGAAGCTGGTCTATGAGGCCAGCTGGGAGAGAGCATGCTGCCCACCCATGGAAGCATAAGCCATAGCTTCCATGCCAGATGCTTGTGCTTCGATCACCAGCCAGACCTAGGGACCACACCCGTGCATGAATTTCGAGCACCGGGCCTCTAGTCTCATATATAATTGACTAAATAGGTTTAAATGTCAGAAGAGATCATTTGGGAGTCACTAACAGCATTAGAGGTGGAGATGATGGTAAAAATTGTGTAAGTGGGTGAGGGTGGATAGAATGAGGAAATGAGTACCAAAGTCTAAGCAGGAAGGGACACTAACTTTAAGGAGTGGACAGAGGAGAGAGAATCTCAAGTGAGACTTAGAAGAGACAGGTAGAGTAGGGGACAAAGAACCATGGGATATTGAGGGTGCAGAAGCCATGAAAATAGGAGGATCAAGAATGGGCAGAGTGTGGCAAAGGAGGCTCTAAAGACCCATCAATGCTAAAACAAAACCACTCATTGGAGGATTTGGGTATTCTTTACTTCATATGTATGCATTAATATAAAATATGTATTATAAATATATTTGCTTCATATATACAGATGTGCATATACACATTTATATTTTTGCATATGTAAATGCATATATGTGTATATATTTTTTATAATGATTACATTAGAATTAGGAAATCTTACGGGATTCTTAAAATTCTACCTGCTAAAAATACTTCATTTTTTAATGGGAAATTATGCTCTCTCTTGCCTCACCTATAAAGAGAGTATTTTAAATTTTTAATTATTGTTTGTGAAAATAATTTTATCAGCTATTTTTATTAGTCCATTTAATGATTTTTAAATATATGAAAGAAAATTTTCAAAATAAAAATTACAAAATTAAGAAAAAAATAGAAATGTTCTCTCTTTGGCCATGATCCAGCTCCAGTCTTTACTCCTCTTTTATCTCAGTTTCCCTAAGCATCGGTCAACTCTCAAAGACCTTCCCAAGAGCAGCCTCACTTCGAAGTGATTTTATCAGCTGCCTCAGTGCCCCAGGAAGTTCTCCAGCTGTCATCTGGCTCTGCTGTTCTTATCAGACTGGCATGTCTTGGGAAAGCTGTTCTTAGGTCCCCACTCCTCATTAAGGTTTGCTATTATGTGGCTTTGCTAATAGTTAGCATGGAAACCCTAATAAGAAAAGTGAAGACTATTGTTTACATCAAGCTAAAAATGTTCAGGTGATCTTAGTCTGCATTAACAGAAGAGTCAAGACCATGAGAAACAGTAGCTGTATTTTCTCCTATACTGGTTGAACTATCTATTATACTGTGTTCTGTTCTGGGTGACAAATTTTAAGAAAACTAATTCATTTGAATGTATCAAGAATAGGGTAAAATAGAAAATGTTCTGTAAATTGCTTTTGTGTGTGTGTATGTGTGTGTAATGATAATATCCAAATGACAATCAAGTGGACAAAGTTTCAGAATGGAATGCTCCCTCTGCCTTCTTCCTCTCCTTTAAAAGTGTGGATTGTTACACAGACCACTCAGCAAATGCCCACTTGACAGCCAGAACTCAGCTCTGCCAATCAGCAATCAAAAACTTTCAGCAGGACCTTCTGGGCAGAAAAGAGGAAATAGCCCAAAGAAAGAGAAAAATAATCCCAGTACAGTGACAATCAGTGTGGGGTTTTATTTATTTATTTTTGATAGAACTTTCAAAAACACATTTCCATTGACTGGAAGATTTGGGGAATGTTGGCTTAAAAGCATACAGGTGATTGAAGGAGGGAAAGGGGTGTGTGTAGGTAGAAGAGAGTAAAGGGGGGATAAATGGTGACGGAAAGAGATTTGACTATGGATAGTGATCACACAATACAAAATACAGATGATATATTGTAGAATTGTATACCTGAAATGTATATAATTTTATTACCCAAATGTCACCCCAATAAATTCAATAAAAATGTATTTTATTATTTTCATCACCATTTATTCCCCCTATGTCCTCTTCCACCTCCCCCTTCACCCACCTCCCCCCATTCCCGCAATCACCACACTGTTGTCCATGCCCGTGAGTTTTCTCTCTCTTTTTTGCTCCAAAAAGCATACAGCTTGCTCGATTCAGGATTCTTCAGAATCTCTAATGTGTGAAGGTACAAATGACAGATTTTCCCACATTTATTTGACCAGTGTATTCACTGTAATCACCAGTTCTCCAACAGAAATGCCTGCCACTGATCAGGATTTGTATGTGTGGAAACCAGGGGTTGGTTTCTTCTCCAGGTTAAGGTTGGTAAGACAGAGATGCATGGAGGGATACACTTAACTACACAGGTCTACCGCCTTGCTAAAGGTACAATTTAGTAGAAGATAATACTGCTTCAGTGCTTGTTATATGAAGCACTCATTTTATTTCACTTTACCCAGGAATCCTTTGAGGTACCACATATTATCCTCCCATCCCTATTCCACAAATGAGGACCTTGAAACTTTGAGTATTTACTAGAAGGCCACCTGCCATAGCTTATAGAACTAGTCAGTGTCGAGGCAGGAATTCATACTACCTGTGCTTAGTAGGTACTCAGTTTATGTTAATTGAGTTCAATTAGCTTAGGTGGCATCATGTATTTTAGTGAATTGTCTTATGAAGCTATTCATCGACTCTTGGGCTGAGGTAGGGTATTTAAGAAAATATCTACTATGTAAGCAAGGACTCATGCTGAGTTAATGCTTCTAATAGAATAAACTAGAAACCTCTTATTGTATACTGGTGCTATCAGCACTAGAAAAAATTGATTTGATTTCTGTTTTTTATTATTTTTGCTGAAAATGAAGGGAATAGCCTTAGGAAAGTGATTTGCCTGGCATTTGATCTTTATAAAGAAATTACACATAATTAACTTATTTCAGTTTTAATAAGTTACTAATTAGGTGATTTGTTGAGATTCCAGGGGATTAATCTTTTGGCTTCCAGCGTGGAGGTAAAAAAGAATCCACTATCTTAGAGAAAACAAAATCATCAGGAGTTCTTGAGCCCCCGAAGAAAATAAATGATTAAACAAAAAAATTGGCAATGTGAGGCTTTAATCTGAGCATTTCAAGCAAAACAGAAACTGATGAAATCTTATGATCAAAGCAGTCGAATTAAAATAGAACTAAATTATTTACTGAGCTGAGGGTAACATTTTTCTTTGTAATACTTATTATTTTTCTTAGAAATCAAAACCCATCATCTCAATTGTGTCATAATATTTTAGATTTCACAGCATGAAATCTAAATGGCTCTACGGCTATATTATTAAATTAAGCCTTATTGTTCCCCACTTGGAACTTAACATTTAGTATCTAAAGGTCATCTCCCAAACATGAGATGGAAAAATAAAATTTAGCAGCTGTATCCCATTATCCTAGTCAGAAGGGAAGGACGTGAAGAACAGTGTGAGATGGCGGCAGTGTGGGTGAGCAAGACGGGCTGAGCAATTAATACCTTGTTGTGAGGAAAACTAATCGGATTCGGTGCTGTTTTCCTCACATTTTCAGCTTGCATTAGAACCAATGAGGACGTTGAAGGGTTGAGAATGAGAACTAGATTAAGTTTATTTGATATGACCTTTATTTATTGAATGAAAAGAACTTGATTTCTGGAGACAGATATGCTAGCTCTTGAGCTTCAGGTGATTATAGTAGGTGTCATGATGATTTTGTTGGATATTAACTATAATAAATATGAATAAGTTTTTCTAGGAATGTCATACTCCCATCAGTTTAGGGTCACCTTTCCAAATCTTAGCATTTTGCTGTTTAATTTCCTTTGCACTGGCTGCTCATGTGAATGCTGCAGCATGCCTAGCACAAAATACACCTAAAGAGAGTTCTATGAAAGTGAAGTTGGACAGAAAAAAATAATTCAATAATAGTCTGGTTCCTTATAAGGCCTTTGGGTCCTTAGAATTTGGGTTAATCCATTGATGTATTTTACTCCTTCAGTATGTGGGTGAATATAGTCAAGATAATTTATTTTTACCATCACCTACTGATGAAAAATCATCAGTTAAAGCCTCCCTGCAGAATCTAAAGGTGGAAGAGAACTTAGAAGCCCTCTAGTAAACAGTCCCTTGACTGGTAAGAAAATAAAGGCTTGGAGAGAAGAAATCTGCTGAAATCATAGAACATGTTAGTGGCAGAGCTGGGATCTGAATTCAAGACACGAAAGATGTGGTTCTGCTCCCTTTTCACTGTTCCGCTCTGAATCTGTGCTCCCTGAATGCTAGGACCCAGCTGTTAGTTGTCTCTTGATCAAGTGCACACTCAGTCTGTGCCACTCTTGTTAATAGTCACTCAGACATATCCAGAACTCTATGGAAAAGGCACAGCATTCTATGCAACAAGCCATGGCACTTTTCTCCTTACTAGTAATTCAACAGTGAATTTGGCAAATGTTAGGATTAAATGTAAAATCTAAATATTGCATCTTTTACCTTCAAGTAAATATGACCCCTGTGGTTCCATCCATTACTTGCTTACCGGAGGTGTGTTATATGTGGAGCAGATGGCCACCATTTTCATGTGATTTTCAAATCATTTCCTGGTTGACAAGATGCTCACTGGTTAGAAGTAATGTGAGCCCATCTCTAAAACAAGGCGTGAAGGCACGAGGCAAGTCTGGAATTGCTGTGCATTTTGCTGGAAATAGTCTTTAAAAGTGACCTTTATGATTGTTGTGCAGAGGGAATTCTCAGCTTGAATTTTTCAGTCTAAAAATGTATTTCTTCAGTGTAAAAACACACAGGATCAAATAAAAGTAGGGTGACTGTTTTTAGTCACTTTTCAAGAACAAAGGCAATTCACTCTGATTTTTTTTTATATATATACCAGCTATAGAACATGGGAAAGAGTGCTTGTTATCGCATTGTTAACTAAATGCACTCCAGGTTGTTAATAAGTCAAAGGTAGGTGGTTCCAGCACACAGCCAGCTGTTAGAATGGAAGTAGTATACCATTGAAGCCTATTAGATCAGCACACTTCTTTTCAAATTTTAATAGCATGTTTTTAAATCTAATTTAAACTGAAAATGTTATAGAGAATAACTAAAGCATCCCAATAAATACTTGGTTCATAGCAACCAGCATTTTAAATCAGCCTTTGAGGTCAAAGAAAGGGTAAAATATTCCATAAAATTATCTTTTCACTAAAGAAGGTCAAAATACTCAGTGAGCATTAACATTTGCTGGTGTGTATGTAGCTGTAGAGAAAGTGTGAAAGGATGCACGCCAAAGTGTAGCTGGGGATCTCTGGAGAGGAGAAAAGGAATGTGGAAGTGAAGGGGTATGCTCCTGTAAGCCTGCCATGCTTCTTCTGTATTGTTTGAATTCTTTTTCATGTACTGTTTATTTAATGATAAATTAATAAAATCATCTTAATAAGATACTTTAAGTGGCAAATGTATTTTAAATGGTACTCCTCTCCAAGAAACACAAAATGCTTCACATACTTAATTCTATTGGCATTGAAGTACCTACCTTGACAAATTATGAATTTACATGTAAAGTCAATGATTATTGTCATTAAAATAAGGTAATCATGCATACAGGAAGCTAGCTGTGTTTATCAAAACAAGAGAATTTTTTTTCAAAATTTAATAATTGTCATTTAATGGGCTTTTGTACATGTTTTAAATATTTTAAAGCATCAAGTAGTAGGTCCAATGAATGGGACTTGATTTGCAAATGTTTCTCATGTCTTGTGGTTTTTAACTTAGTGTTCAAAATTTGAATGCGGGGTAGTGAATATTAGAAAAGGCATTTTATATCTAGATTCCGGTGACTTTTAGTTTATTGTTTCATCTGGGTAGTTTTGCAGATAAATCAGTAGCTGCCTTGTTTTGTCTTTATTTTGACCTTACTCTTCCTTAGATTTTATGTAATTGGAAAGAAAATGTATCCAGTCAGGGCAATTTACTTCATCCAGATCAAGGAATCATTTTGACAATTGTGTGTTTGTGTATGTGTGTGTGTGTGTGTGTGTGTGTGTGTGTGTATGTGCTATAGAAGTCTTCAGACATCCAGGCCTCTAAGCAGAATGTTATGATTACTTAGAGGCAAATGCATTCTTGATGTCATTCCCTTAATAAGTAAATTCTCATCAGACTAATAATGAATAAAACTGAAAAACCATTTTATTAATTCATACTTAATAAAATGTATTTTTACTAATGATATGATTGTATCCTATTAAAGGCATCACCTTTCCATATTTTCTAATTAAATTTAGTATTGAGGTGACATCCTATATAATAAAAGGCTAATAGGCAAATTGTTCCCTCTACCTGGAGTTCTACCTGGAGTTCGAACAGGGGGCAGAACCAGCCCACAAACCACCTGCGGCCCCTCCTCCCCGGCCAGCCCTGCCCCCATCACCCCCCAATTGGAGGTGGGGCCAGCCGGCCAACCTCCTGTGTCCCCTCCTCCTGGCCCACCCTGCCTGATTGGGGCCACCGGCCGGACCCCACCCATGCACGAATTCGTGCCAGGCCTCTAGTTAGTTAATAAGATTATATAGGTTTCAAGTGTACATCATCTGTACATTGCATTGTGTGCCCACCACCCAAAGTCAGATCATCTTCTGTAACCATATATTTGGCCCCCTTTACTACCCTCCCATCCTCTTACCCTCCCATCCTCTTCCCTCTGGTAACTACCATACCGTTGTCTGTGTCTATGAGTTTCAGTTTTATGTCCCACATATGAGTAAAATCACGTGGCTCTTGACTTTTTCTGACTTATTTTGCTTAGCATAATATTCTCAGGGACCATTCATGTTGTTACAAATGACAGTATTTCATCTTCTCTTATGGCTGAGTAGTATTCCTTAGTATATATGTACCACATCTACTTTATCCAGTCCTCTATGGAAGGATTCTTTGATTGTCTCTATGTCTTGGCCATTGTGAATAATGCTGCAATGAACATAGGGGTGCATATATCTTTGCAAATAGATGTTTTGAGTTGTTGGGGTAGATACCCAGACGAATTACTGGGAATCTAGAGTTACCAGATGATCCTTTCCTTATTTTGATTGATCCCCCTGGAATTTGAATTAGTATTCAAATGATTACCCAGTAAGCATTATGAATACTCTTCAACTGTGCCATGGTAAAGTCTGAGGAGATACTTACATATTGTGCATATATTCAAAATAATTTTATCTATTTTTAGAATGTCTTAGAGCCAGTGAACTGGCAGAAGAGTTCATGGTAAGTAGCAGAGCCTACATCTGAACTCAGAACAGCTACTTTTGCAGCTTTTCCTCTTCTTCAAATAAGATGACGGTGCTCCCAGTGAGGGTCTTCTTTATTCTGGTTGCCAGATCCTGTCAATCTTTCAACCATGGTGCTGGACACATTCTGGTTTTACTCTCACTTCCCTCTTTGCTTCTCTTCTCCTGGCATGCCTTGGCCTGCCTGTATTTATGCCACAGGTAAAGCTAATATCCAGTAATAACTTTTATTTGAAAGTGCAGAACTCAATTCTGCATGCCCCAAGATGTCTCAATCTCACACCTGTCAGAAAGTAGCTTCCCTTCCCTCTAAGTTCAGGGGTGTTGGCTCACTGGTACCCCCAGTACAGAAAACCTGTCTCCTCCAGTGTACGCTGAAAAGGAGCAATGTTTTGGGACAGAAATGTGTCATTTATGTAAAAGTCACACTTCTAAATCACACACACACACACACACACACACGCACACACACACACACCAGCTAGCCCAATCGTGTGGATTTGGCCTAGGGGTGATATCGTGGTAGTTTTAGTTTTTCTATTCTGTACTCATCAACATGTACTCCCACTGGTGTGGCCATCACTCAGGCTTTAAGACTGCTACCTTCTCACCGACTAAGCTGTTCATCTTGGTGTGCAGGCACGTTCGACTCTGTGCCCTAATATCTTTTGCACTTTCAGAGGTTGGAGCTTCTTGTCAACCTCTAGCCATTGAAGATTTCTCTGAAGGCCAGCTTATGTGTCCCTAAAACACCTCGCAACTTATTGTAACAAACTATGGTAATTGCTTATTTCCTTTCAAATATTTAAATTTAGATAAAGGTCAAATTCCAATCATTTCACACTTATTTTCCAACACCCCCTCCACATTACAGACAGTCCAGCTGTATCAGAATAATCATGCTTTCCTGCTGTTTGCAAATGTTTGCTCTGTCTGGAAAGGCCTCCTATTTATCTTCCGAGGTTCAGTTTAAATACCTCACTTCTAGACGACCTTTCCTCCTCCCACTTTCATAAGCCTTCCCTGTTAGATGTTCCTTCCTTGATATTTGCTTAAGAATTTGTTTATAGTCCTGTTAATATATCAATTATACTTTCCTAGGCTGACTACGGACACGCCTGTCTCTTCCATCATAATATATGTATTGCTCCACTTTCCGGGAGAATATCTGTGCCATGGCAGTCATTCAAAAATTGTCTGTGGACTGAATAAATGAATGAATGAATTAAAAATGAAATTGTCTGAGAAGTTGCATGAATTTCTCCTGAGCTTTTTTAAATAGCTGCACATATTGAAGTTGACATAGCATAGTTAGCATTCAAGAGCATGATGTATTGAAATTAGAAAATACCTGATAAGAGCTGCCTTTTACTAGCAGTCTGAACCTCTTGAAGAAGAGTTAGCAGATGGTGATCAGCACTATCTGGTGAATGTTTTCTTTTTCTTTTTTAAATATATATTTTATTGTTGATAGTATTACAAATATCTCTCATTCATCCCCCCACCTCCTTGAGTATTTTCTTTTTAAATAAGCAGCCCTCAAACCAAGGCATATCATGATTACCCAACACACACACACACACACACACACACACACACACACACACTCCAGATTACATCTATATATATAAAAGGCTAATATGCAAAGTGTCCCCTAGGGAGTTTGACTGGGAGAATGGGAGTTCAATCGCTCGCTATGATGTGCGCTGACCACCAGGGGGCGGCGCAGAACATGGCAGGTAACCAGTGGTGGGGCGCTGAGGGAGCCAGGGAAGGAGGAGGCAGGGAGGAACCAGTGGTGGGGGGCTGAGGGAGCCAGGGAAGGAGGAGGCAGGGAGGTGGCGGGGTGGGGAACCTAATCTGCCCTCATCACAGGCCAGGCCTAGGGACCTAACCCTGCATGAATTTCATGCACTGGGCCTCTAGTTAAGTATAAGAAACTTTATTCATCCTAAAAATTGGATTACATAAAGTTCAATTATATGCATTAAGAGGAGAATGTAAATTATGATAATTAAATAAGCATTATTTACTAACTTACAAGTTTTTTATTTTATGTGATTTAAAGACTTGTCTAAAGAGAAATAACCCATCTATAGATGAATGCAGGCCATAGAAATATTTGTTCTTGATCTCTCATTTCCCTTTAATGATAATGTTACATTACCTTCATGCTGCTTCTTATCATTTTCAAGGTAATTTCATGCCCATTATCTGATCTTGCAACCACCGGCCAGGTTACTGTTGGAAACATTTCCAGGCTTACATTTGGCTGTGGTGTTTTAAAGAAGATTCTGTCCTTAGATGTGGTTACACGTGAAACATTTATTTACTCAGCACCACCTCAGTGAGAACCATGACAATCTCAGTTGTGCTCATCCAAGGACAAAATTACCTTTTAGGATTTAACCAGGTGGCATAATAAAATATAAATAAACTTGTTTACCTGCGAGCAATAGAAACAAAGAGAGGCTGTTTGAACTGCAAACTGCTACAGAACAATAATGAAATGCAAAGTTAAAACTATTAATGGAAAAGGTTAACCAAAGAACATATATACATGTATGCATAGTCCATGAACCCAGACAATAGTGAGGTGTGGGCCTGGGGAGGGGTGAGGGCTGTATGGAGGGGGAAAGAGTGGGGGTATGGGTGAAATCTGTAATACTGTCAATAATAAATAAATAAAATAACTTAATTAATTTTGTTGCTCTGAAATAAATAAAATACTATTAATGGATATTGACCTTCTGAAATGAAATAATACCAAAGAAAAGGAAAAACAAGAAAACTAAGCCATCTCCCAAAGTTGAAAACCACCTCATGAATTATGGTGCCCCTCCCTTGTGTCCCTGCTATTTTTATGTATCTCACTTTCTGCACTGGCCTTGGCATTTCTCATGTTAATAACATTCATTGTGTTTTCCATTCTAATCTATTGGGGCCTAGGCATCTTTGATTGGTCCATTAATTATCAATGCCAAACCTTGTACAGAGAATAGGCATCAATACATGTTTTTTGAATTGCATTCAACTTTTAAGCAAGGATAAAAATATGACAACTCTAAGCCCACGTACTGTTTTCTAAATCTTAAGCAGTTCACCCAAGAAAAAAAAGGTAAAATAGATCCTTTTCTTCACTGCATGAGCAACAGTAAAATCCAGCTGTTTATGAGTTTTCCAATAGGAAATATGGTAATCCTAGCCATAATCTAGGATGTTTGGTGCTAAATATATTATTCATGACATGTACTTATAATGAGTAGCTTGCTTTTTAAAGGATATGTAGTGATGTTAGCAGTGAGAATGAAATTGGCCATTTTCCGCCATAAAGCTCTGTGTCTTCCCCAGGCAATGAGATATGTCTTTGCAAGTAGAACATGTGGATAAAAAGACGAATCACCTACTATCTCAAAGCCTCATTTTAATATTTAATTTTACTTTACTCATGTCCCGGTACACTCGAGAAAGCCTTTATTTACTTTTATTTCCTAGCATTAATTTTGTTGCTCTGAAATACACCAAGTCCTTTGTTTACTAAGTGTTAAATTAGTTCTAATATGGTGAATGTAATGTTTTACTTTTATGAATGAGTTTGTATTCCAAAATTCATTTAGTGCTGGATGATAACACTGATTATGAACCTTATTCTCCCTTTTTTTTCAACAAAAGCTGGTGGGTAGATGGCAGGGCAATTCATTCTCGGGCGCTAGCTTAATTCATTTCCATGCACTAGGTAATTCTGTCCTTGTTCTCATGGAGGATGCATGTCTCTGTGTCCTTGGGAGCACAAAAAGGGCATCTAACCTACAGACCCCAATCACAAACTCTTCTTCTAAACTGAGTAGATTTAATGATCAAGACCAGTCATAAGGAGATGAAGAGATGAGTGCTAATAATTATTAATTACCTATTACCTGTCAGTCATAGTATCAGATAGGTTACATGATCTCTCATTTACTCTTCAAATCAACAGCACTATTCATACTTTACAGAGAGTTCACTGAGGCTAAGGGAGGTTAAATGACTTTCAAAGGTATCTTAGTGAGAAAGTACCAGAGATGAGACTGAGTCCAGGACTTTGTGATGAAAACCGCATGATGACCTTCCAGTAGGCACTTTAGAATTATACACGTGATGGTGTACTCTAGGAACCCATTTTTATTACTCTGAACAAAGTGAGCTTTCCTTTACTTGATTTATTTCTTTAAAGTTTCAATATAGCATTCCTCTGCTACTCTATTCTTATCACTACTTCTGTAAATTAAGGGGAGCAAATATCTTTTACTAAACCTACGTATATGATCCAAATATTCCACGTAGCATCTGGGTCTTCTGCTCATCTCTCAGTGAGGATTAGGTCAGCATCTCTTGTCTTTATATTTGCCCTGTTGCTCATTATTTGTAAGTATAATTAAATGTGCTCATTTTCTAAAAACCTGGTTAATATTACAGTAAATATTAGTCAGGAAAAATATATGTCTTTTTCCAATCTTTTGTTTTTATGTACATTACTTGGCGTATATACAAAATTTGGAATGGGCTGTGGATTATGAGCTAATATTTATAATACACCCTGAAATTTCCCAGGGACATATATAAGTAAAAAGCCATCATATTTACATTTAATTATAAAACTGAGGGGTAACTATGAAAATCTGTACATTAAGAATGCATGGCATATTAATTCCACACAGCTTTGTCATTTTTACTTTTGCTTATAGTTATTTGAAAGCAAGAAAAATCTGTATGAATCTGTTTTAATAAGATAGTGTTATAACTTTATGTAATAGCTTACATAAATTCCCTTTGTAGGTAAATTGACTGAAAATGGAATTCTTTAGTCACACATATGTGATTGTGAAAAAAAGTGTCCTTATATTTAAATTTTGCTTCCTTGTTGGATCCAATGTGTAGATATTTTCCTTTAATTTTTTAAGAACTCATGAAATAAACGTTATGTATTAAATTAAACTGTATGCAAAAGTAGAAGTTTTCACTCAACTCTAACACTTTATTTGGCTTGGTTAAAATGACTGGCTGACATATGTCTGCTAAAGATAAGGTGCCTATTTAAAAATTGATGTTCAAAAAAGTTAGTCAGTGTCTTTCTGTCTTATTAAAGACAATATATGCTTTCTACCTTTTTTCTCTTTCTTCACTAAAGTTAGTGCAGATGAACTGTATTCAAATTGTCCATCATATTTTGGAATTACATTTAAACTTAACACTGAATTTCCACATATAAATACCAGGAAAAATACAGGTGCATCGCATAGTTATTCTGTAAAGAGAAACTAAGATAAGACCTGGAAAGAGAAGGAAGATTTCAGCACCCTGAGTCTTTCCCAAACTTTTGTCTATTCTGATATATGTAGGCTCAAGCTTAGTTAAATAATAAGCAATTAAAAATTAATAGATTAATTTTCTACCCATTAATTTTAAAAGCCTTAAAAAATGTTTTTGTGATAGCCACAAAACCATCTTATTTCTACAGATGAGGACTAAATGTGACATTGTAAATCGAGTTTCAGATTTATTTTGCCTCTGTCCCATAATGGAAAATTTCCAAGCTTCAAAGTTTATTAATTCCTATTCCCAACCCTTTCTTTCTGGCCATGTCTATCAATCCCTGCCTTTCAGAAAAAAAATTAGAATAAATGCAAAAGGGATCTAGCAATCTATATAAAAACCAGCTGTGTCAATGTGGTGAAGAGAGAATTAAGGAATATTAATATAAAAATTTATTTCATCATGTTAATCTTAGCTCAAAAATCGCAGAGACTACCAGTTTACACAATAAATGTTAAAATCCCTAGATTGACCTACTGAGAGCTCTACTATAGTCTGTTCCAAATTTATCTTTTAAATGTAAGTTCCCATTTGTTCCATTGATGTCACATTGATTTTATCACTTTTTCTCAAACATGTTATTCTTATTTCTATCATTATTTGGTTGGATTCACTGCTTCCCTAATAGAAATCATTCATTTATTCATTCATTTACTCCTTTATCCATCCACTAATCATACTTCTTTGAGTAAAAGTACTTTCTAGGCCAGCGGTGGGCAAACTACGGCCCGCGGGCCGGATCCGGCCCATTTGAAATGAATAAAACTAAAAAAAAAAAAAGACCGTACCCTTTTATGTAATGATGTTTACTTTGAATTTATATTAGTTCACACAAACACTCCATCCATGCTTTTGTTCCGGCCCTCCGGTCCAGTTTAAGAACCCATTGTGGCCCTCGAGTCAAAAAGTTTGCCCACCCCTGTTAGGCACTGAGGATATAAAAATAAAGAAAACACAATTTATTACACGGAGGAAGTTCATAGTCTAATAGACGAGATATAAGTATAATAGTTAGAGTATATCTTAATAATTAGTAATAAATTATGCTTTCTCCAAGTATGCAAACCTTATCTAACCTTTAAGTCTTGGACTATCACTTCTTATGATATTTTCCATTGCCTATATTATTTACTTTATAAGGAAATCATAACTTCTTGAATTTATCTCAATAAAAAAATGCATTTATAGTATTCAGAATTACTATTATTATTAATGAAAGTGATTTTTAAAAAAATCACCTGCAATATAAAGTATAGTGCTTATTATACATAGAGTTAGTGCCTAAATAAACATTTTTTGCAAAAATAAATAAATAAAAGAAGTAAAGAAAAAACCTGGGCAGAAGAGAAGAAGAAAAAAGTGAAAACATTTAAATACAAATATGGAAGAAAACACATTTAAGGAGACAATATTTCAATTCCACTGAATTCATCTAATATAATAGATGATTGCTTTCAAGATTCAGTATTATTACACTAAATAATCATTAAATCTTAGTAGTGATAGTCTGGAGAAAGTACTCACAATTAGTTTAGAAGTGAACAGCCTTTAAACATCACATCAAAAACTTTACCCATGTTTGTAATCCAATGAAGGAATGTTGGGAGGAATTTTCAAGAGGCAAGATGCTAAGGTCAAAACCTGAACCTGAACTGTTTTCAGATGGTGATGATCAACAAACCATTGGTCCTTTTCTGCAAAAATAAAGGTGATTATTCCATGTTAAAAAATCAGATGAGCCAATCATGGAAATTCTTTTCCTCTTATTAGAAAGTGGATGAGGAAGGTACTTGTGAGCCAATCTTGGTCAATGGACTTGTTTAGAAACTTGAAAGAGTCTGTATTTGGGCAAAAACACACTGAAGATGAGAAGAGTGAAAATTTACAAAAAGCTAGGATGCTATCTGATGTGATAGGTCCCTAAGACCATCATACCTCTGGATTTTTGTATGTGAGATGATAAAGATGATAAATGTTCATAGTGTTTAGTCCAATTTGAGTTACTGTTCCATTGCTGGTTCCATTGCTAGCAGGTTCCTAACTAATATAAGGACTATTGCAAATAATCATATTGTAATATCAAAGCAATTGAAAAACACTCATTAGCAATTTAGATATGAAGTTAACTGAATTCTTTGAAAAGCAAAGCAAATAATGATACTTGTAAGGTTTTTCAGCTCTAAAGATGCAATTTTAATGAGTTAAAATATTTTTACTTGCATGTGATTTTTTAAAAATCCTAATGATCCTATATAATAATAGGCTAATATGCAAATTGTCCCCTCGGGAGTTTGACCCACTGAGTTCAACTGCTCGCTATGACATGCACTGACCACCAGGGGGCAGCACGGAATGAAGGAAGACCCTGGCTGGCAGCTGGCAGCCAGGGGAAGGAAGGCCCCGATCGGCCCTGATCGCCAGCCTGGCCTAGGGACCCTACCCATGCATAAATTTCATGCACCGGGCCTCTAGTAATGACATAAATGCTTGGTATTTTGAAGGGTGCTTTTCATCAACATTATGACATTTGTGTCTCATTATAACCTTGTGAGGCTGATTGAACAGATATGATAATATTCTAACTTAAATGAGGTCACTGGTAATTCTAGAAATGTAAATTATTTGTAAAATCAAAGAAGATGGTAGAGCTCATATATCCTGGTATGTGTTTTTTTTTATTTCTTATTTGCTGTTTTATCAAATTTTTTTATTGGAACTCAGACCTGATGTGATCATTTTAATGGTTTTGAACCTGCCTACAAGTACCTGTACCTTCCCAATTCTTTGTTGAATTTAAAGGCAGAAAAACATTAGCAAGTTATATCACATTAAAAATAGACATCATTAGAGATATACATTGAGAGATGGGGAAAGAGCTGATGGATGAAACAAGACAATCTTCTCATGTTCCCTCCCGTCTACTTCACCACTTTGTGGTCAGGCTACTAACTCATTGTTACAACAACCATGTGGGGAAAACATATCTCACATGCCTAAGCATTTAGAATATTTGAAATATGTTCATATAAATGTAATTATCAAATTAATGAATTATAACAGTATAGTTCTATTTATGTTTTTAATGTGAAAATGTTCACTTTCAAGTATTGGGTCCTTTGCCCTGATTGTGGATGTAAGAAAAGAGAATATGAGAGGTTCTGTAGAAATAAATGATGTAAAATTTCAATACATTTTAATGTATTCACAATCAATATCTTTCTCAAGACAAGTAAAACAAGCAAATATGATTTTGAGTAGAATTCTTAAATGGGTTTTGTAATGTATCTTCTGTTGTGAAAATAATACAGGATTTAGAATTTCACATGCAATAGGACATATTGATTCACAAAATGAAGTGGCACATTTGTGTTATGTTCATTTAAATTTTCCTATTCCTAGTGCCATGTAGTTTCCTTCAAAGTGGATCGTGGATACTGATAAGTATATTGTTTTACACTTTATAGTACCATTTCCCACAAATGATACAAGATGCTTTACTAAGATTGAGCAATATTTAACATTTAGTTTAGTGAGGCAAAATTCTATGTATCAAAATGAAATTTATAGACCTCAAAATATTGTTTTCTAGTCTTTAATCATATTTTGCATGTGGTGTGTGTGTGTGTGTGTGTGTGTGTGTGTCTGATTTAGTCTATTTTTCCTGACATTGTAAATCACGAAATTTTTCTGCAACTGACCTTTGTTTCTTCTCTTCAAGGCTGCCTCACAGTATCATATTTTTGGTAAAAAATACATTTCAGACACCAAACTTAAACTAACCACCATTTTTATTGTAACATTAAAAGCCAGACTTCAACAACCCTGCATTGAAAAGAGAAAATATTTGTCCTTATTAATGTGACTGGGCCAATTTTTTTTATAGCACAAGAAAAATATTTTTTATTTCATAAAATAAGATTTGAGCCCTGGCCAGGTGGCTCACTTGGTTGGGGTTTCATTCTGTATACCAAAAGGTGTGGGTTTGATTCCTGGTCAGGGCACATACCGAGGTTGTGGGTTCCATACCCGGTCCAGATGTATATGGGACATGACTAATTGATATTTCCTTCTTACACTGATGTCTCTCTCTCTCTCTCTCTCTCTCTCTCTCTCTCTCTCTCCCCCCCCCCTTATCCTCTTTCTCTAAAATCAGTAAAAACATACCCTCTGGTGAGGATTAAAAAAAAAGATTTGAACCCGAGCTGGTTTGGCTCAGTGGACAGAGCATTGGCCTGTGGACTGAAGGGTCCCAGGTTTGATTCTGGTCAAGGGCACATGCCAAGGTTGCAGGCTCAAACCCCAGTGGGAGGTATGCAGGAAGCAGCCAATCAATGATTCTCTCATCATTGATGTTTCTATCTCTCCCTCTCTCTCTAAAATCAATTTAAAATTTAAAAAAAAGAAAAGTTTTGACAAATGCTAAGTCCTCCACAAATAACAAATATGATAATTCTTAATTGGCTTTTTTGGCTAAGATAAGTTGTTTTTTTCTCATGAAAGGGAATGAAAAGTTTTATCAATCATTCAAACCAATGCATTTGAGCAATCTATCTTTTGAGTCAGTGATTATCTGTTAACTTTGGCTCTACATAAAAAATTTTGCCTTCTTTGCAGTATTTTCCTATTTACTTGATTAGGTCCAAGTTACTGTTTGTTGTTGTTAAGTTTCAAAATGTTCCTATAATATATTGTAACTGGCATACAGTAATGTATCTCTTTATGTTTAGAAGTTAAAGAAGTGATGTGGAAAAAATTATTTCTATAATGATGTTGGAAAAAAAACATTAAAACGTATTAATGTTACATGTAATAGTTCCTAAATATAATAAGCACATACCATCGCTTCTTTAAACTATAGTATTAGTCCTTTTTATATAAACAGCTCTTAGAATGAGCCCCAAATAATGTACAATTTAAGAAAAAGAAAGGAAGGGAAGGGGAAAAATAGTCATTCAAGCAATCTGGGAATTTCACAGTAATAGCTGCAGCTGTTATAATGTTCAGGTGGCTATAAATTATTTTTAAGCAATATATAATGGCAATTTATATTCATTATATGTAGCAATGCCATTTTTATTTCTGTAATTAAGTTATCTTTCTGGAGAACAGTGTTAAATATATATTTATTGTACACTAAAGTTCTAATTAATAAGATGTAAGTTGCCAAGCAAGCTTATCTTATTTCTTTAGTTTCTAAACTCATGCCTTTGCCTCTCCTCTTTAAATCAGTTATCCAGTAATTTGCATTGATGCACTAGACCTCCAGGAAGCACCTCAAAGTGTTCTATCACAAAGAATTATTAAAACGAGAGCTTCAAAGCTAAATCTTCCCTGGTAGCTAAAAAGCAGATAAGGACCGTATAAATCTGATTCCCCAAGACAAGGAGTTCTATAAATTAAGGGCAAATAGGCAAGTGATTAGGCAACATGTGATTTAAGGGAAAAGTCTTTCAATGGTCATGAATAAATTCCTTTTAAAGACATTGTATTCTGTTCACTAAATAAAAATGTGCCAATTCTTGAATGATTAATAACAAACTTTTGCTTTGAATCAATAAGCTAATAAAAAATGAATAAGTAACATCAGCAAAGGTCATCTGGTCTACTTGTTGCTTTAGATTGGTTTACTCTATTGCCTTTTCAGTTTCCTCAGCTCTCAGAAAAATGATGACTGATATGGTCCAAGAAAATTAAGACATTTGAAATATGTGGCATCATGGTAACATTGGTTTTATGCCAAGGCAAATATGTAATTACTGTGCCTGCAATGACTATAATATAATGGAAATGGAAATAATTTATAATAATACTGTGCTTTATGTCAACTATACTTCAGCAATTTTGAGATATGGCATAGCATCTTGCTTCCCATAGGACTAATAATGTACATTTTACCTAAGTCATAATTTTAATTTACTGCCCTTGTTAAGATAGTTTTTTTCTTTCTCGCAATCTAACCACAGTTGGTATTTAAATGACATGTTAAATAAATATTGTTTTTTTATCCATCTTCAAGTCATAGATCTTTGCTTTAAAATTTTTTTTGACTAGTTCCATGGTTTTTAGAAAATTCAGGGACTTCATGAACTGTACTTCAGGAATAAGTAATTAATTCAAATAGTTTCATGGATTTAGTGCAGTTTTCCTTTTTATAAAACACTAGAGGCCCAGTGCATGAAAATTCACACACTGGAGGGGGTCCCTCAGCCTGGCCTGCCCCCTCTCACAGTCCAGAAGCCCTCAGGAGATGTCCTACTGACAGCTCCATGGGGAGCAGGCCTAAGCCACAGTCTGGCCTCCTTCTGCAGGAGGCAACTGGCTGATCAGGGGAAGGTGACACCCCCATCACACCTCTGCTGCTACCACTGCCAGCTGCCCCAGCTGCCTGAGCCTCTGCCCTAGCAGCCACCATGGCTTGCCTGAGACTTGACCAGCCCTTGTTGCCTGAGACTCGGGCCCATGCAGTGGCAGCCGCCATCCGCGGCTTGCCTGAGCCTCAGGCTGGCCCTGGCAGCAGCAGCCACCATCTGCAGCCTGCCTGAGCCTCAGGCAGCTGCTGCGACTTTGTCCGGAAGCACATCCGGAAGATGTCCGCTCTAATTAGCATATTACCCTTTTATTAGTATAGATGAGACCTGTGTCTCTGGTAGAAGTCTTATTGTTAATTTATGTATAGTAATTGCTTACTATATTGCCCATTGGTGAATTATTCTGTTTCAAGGGCAGAAGTATATGGTTTATTTAACATGGAAAAAGCATCCTATAATTTGGGCAGTAGGTAAATACATATGATTGTTAACCATTAGCATGCTAAATAATAGTAATGCATACAGTCATTCACTTGGCACAGCTTAATACAATAAATGGAAATATGAGTCTATGAATTGGTTATTTACTTAAAATTTAATGATAAGACTGAGTTGTTTAAGCCCAACCTTTGTTCCTTTCCAGTTGCTCTCTCTAGCAATTACACCCTCGTATAAATTTGCATACTATAAATCACAATTCTGTCATAGCACTTAGAATTTTGTTCTTTACATGTAGTCTAGTGTTAGGAAAGTCTTTTCTCATGTACCACCATGGAAGCTTTATGAGAAAACAAAAAGCATCATAGCCTCATCAAGAGCCTTATCCGTAGGAGTACAAGAAATAATTGTTTAATCAAGAAGCTTTGCACTGTACAGTGTGCACATGAACAATTGATGAATACTTCTTCATGTAGTGGAATAGAATTTCGTAGCTTGAATTGGTATTTTAATCAAATGAAAGTTACCTTTATTGGGTTGTCCTCATTAAAGTTAGGGAAACTCTCCTCTCCTTAGGCAAGGCTGTGTCCTAAGCAAAGTTTTATTATAAAATGGAACAAGCTAAGATCAGACATCTGAGAGTTATTTTCTGTACCTGCCTAATATCATTTGAAATTATATTTCTGTCTTTCATTCAGATTTTGACCTCTATCATTCTGATTGTAACAGAGTCATCAAAATCCACTCTACTCGCCTGGATCATAATCATGAAACTGTGTTTCCCTCTTCTTAACACCTCTGTCTCTATGTTCCTTCTGAATCCGGGCTGTGTCTTGAAAAACACTTGATCCCAGCTATAGAGCCGGACTCCTTGCCCTTCTAAACCAATGAATGCATAAATGAGTCAAACAATTAATCGATGTTTCTCTTTCTCTATAAATACATACATAAATAAATAGGTTTAAAAATAGGCTATTTTAAGAAATGTGCAAAGGACGGCATAGACACTTCTCCAAAGAAGACATACAGATAGCTAATAGATATATAAAAAGATGCTCAACATCACTAATCATCAGAGAAATGTAAATTAAAACCACAATGAGATATCACCTCACACCTGTCAGAATGGCTATATCATCAATAAATGAACAATCATTGATTTAGAGGGCATGTTTAACCAAGTTTATGACTTGAGGTTCTTGGATCTAAATCCAGTTGAGGGCCAGCATATGACCCAAAGTTCTTCATAAAGGGTAATTACCATTTCTCCTCTCTCCTTTATTTGGAACCAAGATTTCTTCCTCTAATGTCCCCTGACGATGAAGAATGGGGGGTTACATTTTAGTTTGCCTTTACCCTGAGTATAAATTTTGGAGGATTCTAGCTTAATGTGGAGAGGGTCTCTAGTTTGATACTCCACATTTGTTAACCTTAGGTCCTTTATTTCTCACCCACAGCTGCAAAGATTTCCAGAGTGAAGTCTATATTCACTGGGATGCTTAGTATACTATTTCCTGTCTGGGTTTCTTTCACCTACTTTCTCTCATATATACAAGGTTGGGCAAATGTAGGTTTACAGTTGTTCATATGGAAAATAATACCATAAGTAATAAATAGTCATCCAAGATTTAATTCTGTGTTTTGCATACTCACTATATATATATATATATGTGTGTGTATATATATATATATATAATTGTTTTCAAATCATCTTAGTTGTTTTTATTTTTAATCAGCTGCATAGTTGATCTAGATAACTTACTTGACATTAGTAAAAATGAACATTCTATAGTATTTTTTTTAACTCATAAATGCATGTTCCTAATATTTATTTTGGATTATTGTATGAGTAACATATGCATTAAATTTTTCTTTGTCGTATACTTCTGGTCACAATTTTTAGTATCAAAGTTTCAATATTAACAAAAATGAATTAAGAGGGAATTGACATTTCTTTTTTCTAGTTTTTCCTCTCTTGTTCACTGTTGCTATAAAATTGAAATGAGAGATTGGTAAAATTCACCTATTCTCTCTATCATATGGAGTTTTTTTGTGAGAAGACTTTTAATCACTGATTCAGTTAGTTCAGTGGTTACTCAAGCATTCTGTTCTTTGTAGAGATGGCATTTCAATCTATAGTTTTGTTCATTTTCATTGTTTGCAAAAATTGGGGATAAAGTTGTCCATTAACATTCTCAATATCTTATTAATGTAAGATGAATCTAAAAATTTGCCTCCACTTGAGCCTTCTCCACTTCTGGCTTCATCATTCTCAATAGAGACTTATCTATATTATTTATCTTTGTTAAAGAACAAGTTCTTAGACCCACTAATTCTTCTCATCTTTGTTTTCTGTATCATTAGAATCTTCTCATTTTTTCTACCTGTTTTGTATTTACTCTTTCTTTCTTTGTTATTTCTTAAGATTCCTTAACTGACATATTCATCCTATATAATAAAACCCTAATATGCAAATCAACCGAACAGCTGAATGACTGGTCGCTATGACCACTGACCACTATGGGGCAGACACTCAATGCAGGAGCTGCCCCCTGGTGGTCAGTGCGCTCCCATTGGGGGAGCGCTGCTCAGCCAGAAGCCGGGCTGCTGCTCCTTAGCTCTGCCTTGGAGGCTGGAGAGCATCCCGCCACCACCACCGCTGCACTCCAGAAGCTGGGCTCATGACTGGCGAGCACAACGGCAGTGGGGGGAGCCTCTCCTGCCTCCACAGCAGTGCTAAGGACCCCTTGGGAACGGGCCTAAGCAGGCAGATGAACATCCCCCGAGGAGTCCTGAACTGTGTAAAAGGGCGCAGGCCAGACTGAGGATCCCTTTCCCCTCTCCCCTCCCCCCAACCCCAGTACATGAATGTCTAGGGCCTCTAGTTTTTAATATAAGTATTTAAATCTATAGATTTCATTTAGAAATCTGCTTTAGTTGGATTTTCATTATATAGTATTTTCATTTCTGTTTAGTACTCCTCAGTACATTTTAACATGCATTATGATTTTATTAGATTTTTAATTTTTTATATACACACAGGTATTTTATGAGTGATTTCTTTATGATTGCTTTATAGCTAGGGATAGTAAATGCTTGGACATATGTTGAGATATTTGCATTGTGGGTAATTCTATTGTTAATTTTTATAAATCTATGTTTTCTGGAGATAATATATTCTCTAATTGTTGAATACAAAATTATATATTTTGGATCTTAGAAGTTTGGCTGTTAAGTTTATTAGGCAAGATAATTTATTTTTTAAAAATTTAAATTCTTTATTATCCTTCTAGATAATTTCTTAAAATTCAAGCCCTCTCCAACTCATTGGTTCACTTAGTCTTTCATAAAGACCAACTTTCTCCTTTTATTTTAAAAATAAAAATTCATTTTATTTCACCAAGAAGAGAGGTATATTTACACAAAAATATGGCTACCTATGATAGCAGGTAATTCCCAGTTCTAAGCTGCAAAACTATCTTGGCAGGAAAACAAAAACTAGTTGAATGAAAATGAACATTTGGCTGCCATTGTTTCCTTGCCTGTGGCCTTTCTATAGTGTCACAGCAGGGCAAGGATGTGGCAAAGGTTGTATCACCAGATGGCCATGAGATCTGGAATGCCTAGAAATGGGAGTTCTAATTGATTCTGTAAAAAGAACTTTTCAAATTGCTGTAGGGCTAATCCCAGCTTGATCCAGTACATAATTAAAGGACATCATAATATTAAATAAGCTGAACTCAGCAGGAGGAAGCAAGTAGTCAAGGCAGAATGTGCTCAGTGAGTGGAGGAATTTACCTGCTCTCATTTTAACTCTTCATAGAGTGGATAAACCTAAATCATCCCATTTCAGAATGATTGTACCCATTAAAATGTTTTTGGATTCAGGTAGTAGAATACTGGATATGCACTGGTTTAAAAAATAATGAATTTTGAATGGCCATTATTATTTTATCTAATGAGAAGCTTGGAAGGAAGGTGTTCTAGAATTGACTAATTTTATGGTCCACTGATGCTAAGAACTTTATTTCTTCACTCTGTCACCCTTGATGGGCTGCCTCTGTAGACAGGTATTTCCTGACATAGTTGTCCTAACACAACTATACAGAAAGGCAAATAGGAATCTTTCATTCTGCACCCAAAACCCACCACCTCTCCCTCATAGACTCACACGATTGAGAAATATGCTACCAGAATCCCCTAATAGTTTTTATTTCAGATCTTATCAGTCATAATTATGCCATATGCCCCATGCCCTAGCTACACAGGAGCCTGGATCAATGCATATCTAGTATGCCCAGCCTCTATTCTGGAAAGCTGGCCAACTCTCTTTTTGGTTTTTAAAATATATTTTTATTGGTTTACCAAGAGGAAAAGAGAGGGAGAGAGAGATAGAAAAATCAGTGATGAGAGAGAATCATCCATCCGCTCCTCCCGCACAATCCCCACTGGGGATCAAGCCTGCAGCTCAGGCAGGAGCCCTGACCAGGAATCTAACCATGATCTGGTTCATAGGTCAATGCTCAACCACTAAGCCACACTGGCCAGGCAGACTGACTCTTTTGATGTGGGAGAAGACTGAGAACATTTGTTGAATACACAAAAATCAGAAGGACATTTTGAGGAATGTCAAATTTTGTTTTCTCTGTCTTAAATGCAAAAATATGGGAGCTATATATATGATAAGGATTTGCAATTCATTGGGTGATCTACTTCTGTATACCTCTTTTGTGGTGGAATTTAATAACTGCAAATCTATGAGGATGATATTCTGAGTAGAGGTCCCATTTAATTTCCCAAGAAACCACAGTTCACCTTTCTAAGTTGGTTATTTATGTACTGCTGTTGACTTTTCTTCATTTTATAGATGATGCATAGCCTGGTGAATGATAAAAAAGTATTATTACATTTACTTTAGCTCTTTGCCTTTGCTTTGACTCTGCAGGAAGGGACCTTTAATTTTTATATGCTTTGAAATTCATGAAAATTGACATTTTTTACCCGATGACTTATTTTCCCAATTTCATATGCCTTTCTTCTTGACTAAATGTAGTCTTTTGTCATGTTGTGGAGGCTGCAGATTACAAAGTTCTCCTGTATTCACAGATCAATAACCATGGGTTTAAAGAATATACTTGGGAAAATTAGAGACTGGTTTTATACTCTCACAGATATTTTTATATGTAAATCTTAACAATCTTTTTGCAAGTCAATGTTACTAATACATATTACATTAACAGAACATTTTAGTGCAAAATGTTTGATCACAGCGTGGTAAATGAATTATTTTCTCCACATTAATCACTTCTCTATTAAGCCTGTGTTGCTCATTTGATTTAAGAAATAGAGGAATAGTTCATTCTCTCTCTGGCAGCTTTGATCACTTGTGTACATTTGTGTGTGCATGAGAGTGTATGTATGTTGTTACATATTTACTCTAGTATTAGAGTCATATATTAGTACATGTCTATGTGTGCGTTTAAATAGATATGGGAGAAATGGATGATGATGTGCTGCACTGTTCAGAAATGAACAAGGGTCTGTAACCACTGTCTCTAAGTCCCCATTTCGCTTCAGAGCTGTAGGATATGGCAGCGTCTGTAGCTAGCACCACAGCTTTGAGACAAGAGGAAGCTCCATGAGGAGCATTTCCCACCAGACAGCCCATAGACAATGGGCTGGGACACTTCATCTATCTGCCCTGACTACAGGGAGGAAGCTGCTTGGGCTGTCGGTCCCTGGTACAGTTACAGGTCATATTTTCACACATTATTAAGCAAACATTCCTCTCAATTCAGCTGATGTGCTCTCACTTCTGAAAGATGAATCCAGATTGGGGTGCTGACAAAGCGAATGCCAGAGTGAAAATAGTTTACTGTGGTCTAAGGTAACTGTAACTGTAACACAATGAATGTTGCCTTGAGAAACCATTTACGGACAGACAGTCGCTGCCCTGGACATATTTCAATGTCCCTTTGGGCATTTTTCATCTGGAAACAGTTTTTCTAACTTTTGTTTGGCTCCTATCAGAGTTTTCCTTAGTTTTAAGTGTTGTACCTGGCCGGTGTTCTCAGTGATTAGAGCAGCAGCCCACACACCAGGGGGTCTCAGGTTTGATTCCAAGTCAAAGACATGTTAACTGGGTTGTGGATTCCATTCCAGGCTCTGGTTGGAGCGCATGTAGGAGGCCACCAATCCATGTGTGTCTCACACGGATGTTTCTCTCTCCACTACCTTCCACTCTCGCTAAAAATAAATGAAAAAAATACCCTTGGGTGAGGATTAACAAACCAACCAACCAACCAACAAATAAATAAATAAAGTGTTGTACCAGTTGGTCATTCAAACCCAGGAACATTTTTTACCAACTTTTATCAGAAGTCAAGAGAAATATAGGTCAGTCCTCTGTATTTTACTAAGTAATTTGGTAGTCCTCATTACTCAATCCTATCTTTTATAAATTATGACATTTACTCTGCATCTCTAACTTGGTTTTGGATGATACAAGGACAGATACTTTGTTCTCCTGAAAGTTAATGGGAAGGAAGCTTTAGCTAGATGTATGAATTTTTAAATGGCATTGAGTTAGGGAGTAGGCTTCATGCATCTTCACAATGCCAATAGGATCAGAGCACTTGAGAGGACTGGCTAAGACTTCATTCTCTACATGGGTGATGGCCAAGCCAATGGGAACCCCCTACTCCAACCCTTTGGCAAAGCTCCCTCTCCACTGGCCCTGCTTGACTGAGCCGTAGCCTCAACCTCCTCTGTGGCTCTGTTTTCTTCTATGCTTTGTTTACCAAATTGGTTCACAGTGTTCCTATATGTGTTAATAGATTCAATCACAATAGTCCATTCTAACTGATGAGAGAGGCCTGACTGAGAAAAGATGAAGGCTGTCCTAATTGTTCTTAATCCATGATTGTGTTTTCAACCCAGGAAGCCAATTTTTACAGCATTCGAAGTGGCCACTCTCAATGTTGTTAATGTTTCATATGATTTGAATATTATCAAAATATACCTGTCTTACTAGATATTATTTTTGCCAAGAAAAGTCATTGTATTACTAATTTTTAAAGCCTACCATTTTACCACAAATTTGAATCAGGTGCTAAATAACTACAAACCTAAATATTTTAAAGTAATATTTTCATGTTTTTACTCCCAATGTAGAAGAAATTTATTTCACTGGTTTATTATTTTTCCAGGGTAAGCCCAAAGGAAAGTGGTTATGTCTTATTATTATAATATTTAACTATTAGAGCATTGAAATATTATTTGAGAATAATTATTACTTTATAAAGCAGACTTCTAGATTTGACAAATGTATCATTCTCTTGAGCTGTTTCTGGGCACAGGCAGTAAATAGAAAATAGTAAGTCCAGAAACTTTCCTGGAATTGATGAAACTTCATATTAAGTGTAGACCATGGTATTTAATGGGATAGCGATGCTTATTGATCACTGAGATCCAGAGCAGGGAGCATTTTAGTTTATTTTACCCAAGCCCAGTTTTATTTTAATTTTTTTACTTGGTAAATTATTATAGTTTCTTTGGCATATTTTATATACAGGGGAAGGTATACATTGGAGATATATAAACATTTTAGAAGATATAAATTGACAATATTTTACTTATGATTCCAAAAAGACAACTTGGGACAGCTACACTCATCAGAAGAAAATAAACATACCCAGCAAATCTATTTGGTTTATGTGTCTTTCTAGCAGCTGGTAGGAGTTTAGCCTAAATAATGGAAAACTACACTGACAATAAAACTCATTTTACAGAGATGAATCTTAAATATTCAAATAGGCCTGCATTTAGCTTGGAAGCTGTAAACCTTCAGACTGTAATTCAAATTTTATCCCCCCCCCCCCCCCACT